>NW_027496052.1:0-172499 GCF_021521415.1 Bidens hawaiensis
TCAATTCCGTTCCAGTTACTAGACCTTCAATTCAAAGGCCAACACCAAGAAAACCCGAATCTCGATTAATCCCTTAACAAGAACCTCAGGTGAGTCTCACAGCCCCTATTCTCGCTGTTTTCACTGTTTTTAAACTGTTTTCGGGGCGAGGGACACGTACTTAAATAATGTTTTATCATGGTATACTTACAAGCTATGCAAGCGATTATGTGTTTAAATTATATTTCATGATGAGCAATGCGAACGGTTATCTAAGGTTTTCGATGTATGTGCGCTAGAACTCGAGTAAGTGATCACTTTACCATTGGAACTCTAAGGGTAGGGACTGCTGGTTTGATCCGCCCACTCGTAGGGGTCGCACCACTTACACAGACGAGTGCCTAGTATGGTCATGGGGCAGTACTATGGGTTTGAGCCCGCTCGTAGAGGTCGCTCCTCTTACGCAGACGAGCGCCTTGTTTTCCGGCACAACGTCTGTGCGTAACCCGCGGGACGGTATTATTCGCTCGTAGTGGCAGCGCCACTTACACAGACGAGCACGATTTTTCAGAAGTGTCCGCGCGTAACCCGCGGGACAGTATTACTTGTTTCGCTCGTAGTGGCAGCGCCACTTACACAGACGAGCATAGTTCCCAGAAATGTTCGCGCGTAACCCGCGGAACGATTTTATCAGAATATGTTGATAGAACTATGTTTTACCAAGCATGTGTTTTAATGATGCTATCAGAATTATGTTTCGGAATGATTTGTATCAAGATTATGATGCAATACGATTTATCAAGTTACTAAAACTTGTGAACTCACTCAGTTTATACTGATTCAAATGTTTTACGTGTCTTTCAGGAGATAACTAAGTAGCGCATGGAATCACACTTAGAGCACCTCACGCTGAACATCTAAAACTAGCTTTTTGGAAGACTTTAGTTCTATCCCTTCGATGCGCGTGGTTGTTCCCGCCGCGCGAGGGGATATGGCGTGGAAATCTTCAACAGTTTTTATACTTGGATGTTTTTATGTAATTTTTAAACAATGTAATGTATTTGTATTAAACATTTCATGCGCAATGAAAATCTTACTTTGAATGTTTGCAATGGCCCGTGCTTAATTATCAATCCCCACTCGCGCTGCGCCCGGCTGTTTCCGCCGCCCAGGGCCGGGGTGTGACAGATTGGTATCAGAGCACTGGTTATAGCGAACTAGGAAAAGAAGTTTTAACCTAGACTATAACCGTTGGGGAATCGCATGAAATATTTTTCAAAGAAAATATTTTCAAAAGAAACTATACACACACTTAGGAACACGGGTCACACAGTGTCTAGTGTATATAGATAAAGAACATTATGTGCTCAGAGTAAATGCGCTAAGTTTAATATATTTTCATTCTCTTTTAAAGCGAGAATGCCTCCAACTAAAGCCAAGGGAATTACCATGACACCCGAGGAACTCGCGGAAATAATCGCGCAAGCGATCGCGACGCATGAGGCCAGCAAGGCCGAATCAAGTCAGGGTCGTCAGAACGAGACCCCAGAACCCGAATCAGGAGCCTTGGACAAAGGATGCTCCTATAAGACATTCATGGCCTGTAGGCCTTGGCCATTCAAGGGTACCGAAGGGGCCATTGGGCTCTACAACTGGATTGACAAGATGGAGACAGTTCTCTCCATTAGCAGATGTAGTGAGAACCAGAAGGTTCTTTACGCGACATGCATGTTCCAAGAAGCAGCTTCGTCTTGGTGGAAACTTCAAGTGAAGACTTTGGGGCGAGAAGTTGCTCTTCACAAGACCTGGGAAGAACTGAAGGAAATGATGATGAAAAAGTTCTGCTCTCGCGCAGAAATCCAGAGTCTGCAGCAGGAATTCTGGAACCACACAATGGTAGGAACGGATATCGACGCCTACAACAACCGGTTCAACGAGCTTTGCCAGTTGGTGCCAGACCTGGCAAACACGGAGGAAAAGAAGATCGAGAGGTATATCTTTGGGTTACCTCCTGTTGTTAGGGTTCCGCTCAACGCCGCAGCGCCTCCAACCTTTGATGAGGCGGGTAGCGCGGGCCATCACCCTTACAAGGGATACGGTCCGTGCGGGTATGTTGACTACGCGCGGAAACGAGCAGCGAACCTCTGACTCCAAGAGGAAATGGAACTCTCACCACCGAGGGTCCGACTCCAAGCAGCCACCGTTCAAGAAGCAGGAAAGCGCAAAGGCTTACGCGATCCAAGCCGCGGAGCCATCAAGGAAAGGATACAGCGGGCCTTACCCATGGTGCAACAAATGCAAGTTTCACCACGAGGGTGAATGCGCGAGCGTCACGTGCGCCAAATGTAACAGGCCAGGGCACAAGACGGTGAATTGCCGTGTCAGAGAAGCTGGAGCGAGCGACAACTGCTACGCATGCGGAAAGCCGGGGCATTTCAGTCGGGATTGCCCGCAAAGGGGAAACCAAGCTCGCGGGAGAGCTTTTGTGATCGGCGCGGGTGAAGCTAAAGAAGAGCCGAATGTGGTAACCGGTACGTTTTTGCTTAACGGCCATTTTTCATCTGTCTTATTTGATACTGGCGCTGACCTAAGTTTTATATCCGCTGAGTTTAAAAACTCCCTAGGCCTAGCAACCAGTAGGCTAGACACGCCTTATACTATAGAACTAGCCAATGGTAGGCAGTTATGCGCGAACGAAAGAACTGAACAATGTGTAATAGTCATGGAGGGTCACGGGTTCAACATTAACTTGTTGCCAATAGACTTGGGAAGTTTTGACATTGTGATAGGTATGGATTGGTTAGTCGAGAACCACGCGGAAGTTATTTGCCATGAGAAGCAGGTTCGGGTCCCACTGTTGAACGGAGAAACCTTGGTGATTCAAGGGGAAAGAAGGGGAGTTGCGACGAAACTAATTTCGTGCCTAAAGGCGCGTAAGTGCCTAAGGAAAGGGTGCTACGCCTTCCTGGCGCATGTCGTAGAGAAGAAAGGAGATGAGCGAAGAATTGAAGACTTACCAGTAGTGCGCGAATTTCCAGAAGTTTTTCCTGAAGATTTGCCCGGATTGCCGCAACCGCGACAAGTAGAATTTCGTATTGATTTAGTCCCAGGAGCTGCGCCAGTAGCTCGAGCGCCTTATCGATTAGCTCCATCTGAGATGCAAGAGCTATCCAATCAGTTACAGGAACTATTGGATAAGAGTTTCATACGCCCAAGCTTTTCACCTTGGGGAGCTCCAGTACTGTTTGTTAAGAAGAAGGATGGTTCGTTCAGAATGTGTATTGACTACAGGGAGCTGAATAAGCTGACAGTCGAAAATCGGTACCCCTTACCGAGGATTGACGACTTATTTGACCAGTTGCAAGGATCCAGTTATTATTCGAAGATAGATCTACGGTCCGGATACCACCAACTTAGGGTCTATGAGGAAGATGTGCCGAAAACAGCCTTCCGAACTAGATACGGCCATTATGAGTTCTTAGTGATGCCTTTCGGGCTAACTAATGCGCCGGCTGTATTCATGGATCTGATGAACCGCGTGTGCAAACCATACTTGGACAAGTTTGTGATTGTGTTTATAGATGATATTCTGATTTATTCTCGGACCAAGGCCGAGCATGAGCAACACCTGAGATTGATTTTGGAATTGTTGAGGAAAGAAAAGTTGTATGCGAAGTTTTCCAAGTGCGAGTTCTGGCTTAGAGAAGTTCACTTTCTCGGTCACGTTGTAAACGAGAAAGGAATACACGTTGATCCTTCCAAAGTCAAGGCCATCGAAAACTGGGAAGCGCCAAAAACCCCAACTGAGGTGAGGCAATTCCTAGGACTAGCTGGCTACTATCGACGCTTCATTGAGAACTTCTCCAAGATAGCTCTACCACTGACCGCGCTAACTCAGAAAGACAAGAAGTTTGTTTGGGGCGAAAATCAGGAAACAGCATTTCAAATGTTGAAACAGAAGTTATGTAGTGCGCCAATTTTGTCTCTGCCCGAGGGGACGGATGACATCGTCGTTTACTGCGACGCTTCACATCAGGGACTTGGATGTGTCCTTATGCAGCGAGACAAAGTCATAGCGTATGCCTCGCGCCAACTCAAGACCAATGAAAAGAACTACACAACGCATGATCTGGAACTTGGAGCGGTTGTCTTCGCGCTAAAGATTTGGCGCCATTACCTCTATGGTACAAAGTGTGTAATCTTTACGGATCACAAGAGCCTTCAACATATATTTGATCAAAAGGATTTAAACATGAGGCAGCGAAGATGGGTAGAATTGTTGAATGATTATGATTGTGAAATTAAGTACCACCCTGGAAAGGCGAATGTGGTGGCAGACGCGCTAAGTAGGAAGGAGCGAATAAAAACGCTGCGAGTCAAGGCTCTAAGGTTGACCATTCACGCAGATCTCTCTACCCGCATCCGAGACGCTCAGCAAGAAGCCTTGAAACCAGAGTTTGCTAAAAACGAATCCCTTGGGGGTATGATTAAGAATTTGGAACTTAAGAACGGCAATCTATATTTCGCTAACCGCATATGGGTCCCTCTCAAGGGAGGATTGCGTGAGCGAGTATTAAACGAGGCTCACAAGACGCGGTATTCCGTACACCCTGGCGCAGACAAGATGTACCAAGATGTTAAAGCGCTGTATTGGTGGCCCAATCTTAAAGGCGCCATCGCGACGTATGTCAGTAAGTGCCTGACGTGTTCAAAAGTAAAGGCTGAATATCAGAAGCCGTCGGGGTTACTTCAGCAGCCAGAAATTCCCATGTGGAAGTGGGAACAAATCTCTATGGACTTCATCACCAAACTGCCAAGGACACCTGGGGGTTATGACACGATCTGGGTTATTGTAGACCGGCTAACTAAGTCAGCGCACTTCCTGCCGATCAAGGAAACCGATAAGATGGAAAAGTTAGCCAGATTGTATATTCGAGAAGTAGTTTCAAAACATGGAGTCCCAGTGTCCATCATTTCTGATAGAGATAGTCGGTTCACATCAAGGTTTTGGAGATCGTTACAAGGAGCTCTAGGTACTCGCCTTGATATGAGTACAGCTTATCATCCTCAAACGGATGGGCAAAGCGAGCGAACAATCCAGACATTGGAAGATATGCTGCGCGCTGTGCGCAATCGATTTCGGTGGTAGCTGGGATACTCATCTCCCATTGGTTGAATTTTCTTACAACAACAGTTATCACACAAGTATCAAGGCTGCGCCGTTCGAAGCTTTGTATGGGCGCAAATGTAGATCCCCACTGTGCTGGGCTGAAGTGGGTGACAAGCAAATGACTGGGCCAGAATTGATCCAAGAAACAACAGACAAGATTTTTCAGATACGGGATCGCCTTAAGACAGCGCGCGACAGACAGAAGAGCTACGCAGATGTGCGAAGGAAACCGTTGGAGTTTCAAGTAGGGGATAGAGTACTTTTGAAAGTCTCTCCATGGAAAGGAGTCCCCCGTTTCGGCAAGCGAGGAAAGTTGAATCCACGCTACATTGGACCATTTGAGATCCTGGAAAGGATCGGTCCGGTTGCTTATAAACTCCGTTTACCCGCCGAACTCAGTGGAGTTCATGATACGTTTCATGTGTCCAACCTCAAAAAGTGCTTATCTGACGAAATGTTGATTTTGCCGTTGGAAGAGATTCACATCGACAAACAGCTGCACTTCGTAGAAGAACCTATAGCAGTAACCGATTGGAAAGAACAAAAGTTGCGCAGAAGCAGAATCAAGTTAGTAAAGGTTCAATGGAACTCGAGGCGTGGGCCTGAATTCACTTGGGAAAGAGAAGACCAGATGCGCATGAAATACCCACACCTCTTTCAGAGCATGGCTTCTGCCAGCAACGTCTCCTAAATTTCGGGACGAAATTCTCTTAACAGGGGGAGAATGTGACACCCGGTAAATTCCCAATCCCTTAAACCAAGTAATCAACCTAAATATTAGGTAATTATGTTATATGCGCCCTGCGCAAGCGCGCCATGTTAGAAACAGCGCTTGCATTTGTTATCTAAGGTTTTCGATGTATGTGCGCTAGAACTCGAGTAAGTGATCACTTTACCATTGGAACTCTAAGGGTAGGGACTGCTGGTTTGATCCGCCCACTCGTAGGGGTCGCACCACTTACACAGACGAGTGCCTAGTATGGTCATGGGGCAGTACTATGGGTTTGAGCCCGCTCGTAGAGGTCGCTCCTCTTACGCAGACGAGCGCCTTGTTTTCCGGCACAACGTCTGTGCGTAACCCGCGGGACGGTATTATTCGCTCGTAGTGGCAGCGCCACTTACACAGACGAGCACGATTTTTCAGAAGTGTCCGCGCGTAACCCGCGGGACAGTATTACTTGTTTCGCTCGTAGTGGCAGCGCCACTTACACAGACGAGCATAGTTCCCAGAAATGTTCGCGCGTAACCCGCGGAACGATTTTATCAGAATATGTTGATAGAACTATGTTTTACCAAGCATGTGTTTTAATGATGCTATCAGAATTATGTTTCGGAATGATTTGTATCAAGATTATGATGCAATACGATTTATCAAGTTACTAAAACTTGTGAACTCACTCAGTTTATACTGATTCAAATGTTTTACGTGTCTTTCAGGAGATAACTAAGTAGCGCATGGAGTCACACTTAGAGCACCTCACGCTGAACATCTAAAACTAGCTTTTTGGAAGACTTTAGTTCTATCCCTTCGATGCACGTGGTTGTTCCCGCCGCGCGAGGGGATATGGCGTGGAAATCTTCAACAGTTTTTATACTTGGATGTTTTTATGTAATTTTAAACAATGTAATGTATTTGTATTAAACATTTCATGCGCAATGAAAATCTTACTTTGAATGTTTGCAATGGCCCGTGCTTAATTATCAATCCCCACTCGCGCGCGCCCGGCTGTTTCCGCCGCCCAGGGCCGGGTGTGACAGTATTTTTTTTATTAAATTTGGTAACTGATTGGTAATTATCCCTAAATGCCACCTATCTTTTTGCTTGAAATCAGTGTGCACCCATTCCACTAATGATAATTTTGTTCCAATTTTTGCCTCTTCTTTACCATATGAATCAAACTTTTTTTGCCATACTCGTTAAGTTTCTATTAGTATCCATGATACAAGTCGGATCCTAGATGTAGAAATATCTAACCATGACCAGATGCAAACAAAGTATTGATTGGCACCATGTTTATTAATTTATTCATCTGATTATCAATAATTTCAGGTACAACATGCAATTAATTACTATCCTCCATTGGTTGATTGACATCTAGAGTCAAGTTTTTCCATAATCAACATCACTAAATTCAAATCTGAGACGACATCTTGATGGCAGCGCTGAAGAAATAACTGATATGGAGGTTTCGCTGGCGGTGTGGTTTTCCTATTTAATGCAGTGACCGTCGCAGGTCGCACATGAGGCCACTATTGTTTGCTGGTGGTGTGGTTCTTAAGTTTGATTTGCATGGATTTTTATCTTGGTTTTCAAAGAGGTTTGTTGATAGAGATGAAATATTTTTTTGAATATTGTTTAAGACCTCAAGCATCTGATTTGTAGAATTTGTTTTTTAGGGTGGATTAGCAAACACTGATTATTTTTCACGCATGATGATTATGTTCCTTCATTCCTAGTTTGTTTATAGTGTTTTTGTTCATTAATGTTGGTTATGGTCTTTTAATTATTAGCACATGTATAGTGTCTATGTGTTGATTTAGTTCATAGTTTGTATATAGTGATTTTTTTTGTTCATTAAATAATCTATAACACAGTTAACTTGCATGAACATATGAGAAAAAAAAAGAAACATAACACGGTGAACCTACATAAACAAATTTGTAAAAATGTTATATGGATGAACTCGTATAAAATAACACAATGAATCTGCAAAAATTTTGGGATTGTAGGTATTATCTATCCTAATAAATCAAAATTATTAATTACAAGTTAATAGTTTCCATATATAATATAATACATTAGACAATTATGCTCTTGAAGTGTTATAAAACAATTAAAAAACATAACACAACATGGACTATATCAAGATTCTACCTTGACCATTAAATGACCTCATCCAATAGTCATGATATTTTCCTACATTTCTTAGACACTATGTACATTTTAGAATAACCTCACTATACACACACAAACACACACACTAGTTTTTATCTCCCGTATTACAGGGGTTGTTATACATTTTTCGTTTCTAATATTATGAATGTATCTTTTGTGGATTCAATTTATTTATTGTTAGAAGTTACTAACATACTTGAACCCATACTTATTAATTTATGTTGGTTTATGTTCATTTTTGAATGACACATTGAATGAATTGTCTTTTTAATTTTATATGTGTTCATTATGTTCATTTGTTATACTTTGGATATTATTTTGTGAAACTTTTCATTTAAGTTGAACTTAAAATAAAAAAGAATCGCTAATGCAACTACATTCATATTGAGAAATTTATTAGGGTTGATGATTAAAGAGTTTCATAAATAAATAAGATGTGATATTGTTTTGGTCAAAACTTACACAAGTATAATCAAGTAACCCAACTTTGAATGTGAGGTAGGATGCTTGAATATATATAAATAAATTAATAAGTAAATGTTGCAAGTGATACAACGATTTAGCGAGTAAAAAGCCTTTGATCCTTGTAGGAACTCTGGAAAAAAACCTCGGGAGGGGAAAACTATCTCCTGCCTCGATTATAATTACAAAATCGGTGATTACAAGTGTGGAAGTGCTATGAGTAGGGGTGTACAAGAAACCGAAAAAACCGATCCGAACCCAAAAAAACCGTTAAATCCAAACCGAAAAAACGAACCGGAACAAAAACCGTCGGTTTGGTTTTATGTTTTTGTAAAACCGCACTAACGGTTCGGTTTCGGTTTTGCATGTAAAAAACCAAAAAAAACGAACCAAACCGAATTCCTAAATTTTTGTTTTTATATTTTTTATTAAGTAATTTATAAGAATTTAATAAATATGTAACTCCAATATTTTTGATCAAATGTATAATAGTGTATTATTTTACAATTAACAATATTATTTATACCTAAATTCATTATTTTTTGCCAACTTCTTTTTGAACTAAAATTTTCAAGCTCAAATAGCAAAACCCGAAAAATACGAAACTGGACCGAAACCAAAATGAAAACCGAAAAACCGAAACCAAAAAAACCAAAACAAACAGTTTCAAAAACTCCAAAAACCGAAGTTTTGGTTTTCGGTTTAGTTTTAGCCAAAAACCGCACCACCCACACCCCTAGCTGTGAGTACAAAAGAGTAAGTATGGGTGTGTGTCAATGTCCTATTACGATCAATACATCTTCTATTTATAGTTATAATGGTTATAACAAGTAATAACAAGCAATAAATGTGTTGCAAAACAAATAGCGTTTTATCCCGTTTTTGTGTTGTTTTGTGCGTAAACCGTTAACGAATATAACTTGTTCTTGCATGAAATTAAATTTTTGTGTATATTATAGGTCCCATGTCGAAGAGAGCGAAAAAAACGAGTTTAATGAAGAAAGAATCAGCTCAAGCGGGATTCGGATGAAACCGGTATGCGCGTTTGAAGATACGAGTCAGAAAACGAAGAAACGAGCACCCAGGACCTGGCCGCGCTACGCGACCAGGTGAGACATCCATGCCCGCACTATGGGACATCCCACATGTCCCAAAGGCTGTCAAGAATATTCAGAAATCAGCTACCCCATCTATGTTGTCTTCTAGTGGGCCTTGTGGGTTTGTTTTAACCTATTTTATATCAGGAATGAGGTGTTTAAACATATATTAAAAGGGCTAATACCCTATGAAAGAATTTAACATAATTTTTCCAGCCACCACACCAGCTCTAGAGGAGAAACCAAGGAGGACAAGCTTACGGTTCTATCTTTTATCCTTCGGTTGTCGGTTTTGACTATTTTAACGTCTGTGAGTTCGTTTTTGGTTTTTAATCGTTCAAACCTTTTGTAATCAGATTTATATGAACATGTTTATCATTTATATCTATTTTATCTACTGTTCATTGATTATTATTGGCTAAACCTCTTTGTTCTACCTAGGTTAGATGATTATTGTTTGGTTTTGATGAGTTGAATGGATTGTTTGATTAATTTGACTTGAATTGCTATTGAAAGTTTGGTTTAATGATGAATTAGGTTGTGTTTAGTGGCTGCCATATTATTGATATTATCTCATAATCTCGTGCTTCGATTAATTGAATTGGTTTTGATTAATAGTTGCATGTTCAAGTCTTTACTTTGTGTTTAGAGTTTGTTTGCGGTAGGTACAACCATAGGGTTTTGTTGAGATTGTTAATTGATATAAGTCAGCGGGTAAGAAAATTATTAGAGACCGAGAGGTGATACGAAGTAAAGTCGTCTCATAGATTTTGCTTGTTAGGATTAGGATTGCGCGAGAGCAGGTTCGGTTCTTGTCAGGTTTGGGTTTGTGAGCGATTAGTTGGTCTAGTTTATGCTAAACCAAATTGTTCATCTATCCTCGGTTGCGTAGTATTCGTTTCCATTAGGGTCATGTTTTGGTGAGTCCGTGAGGAGAGTCGACATTAGAACAACTTAGCATTTGTTTCCCGGTTTGTTCTTAAAATCAATTAAGTGTAACTTAGGGTTTGTTAGTGAGACCGAGAGGTGATCTAGCTTTCTTGAGCGAACCTTAGTTGTGTCATATTTAGATACCGGTGTCGTGAGATCATTCAATCCATTAGCTTGTTAGACCGTCAATTTTATTCTTACCTAGGTAGACGTTTTCTCCACTGTCAGTCATAGTCTTTAAGTTTCGTTAAGTTTTTCGTTAAGTTTCGTTAAGTTAAGTTAATTAATTTAGTTAAAGTAATTTAGGTCAAGTAGTTTAATTATTAAAAAACAATTAAAAATATTATTCTTAGGAAGGTCTTGTCTAGGGTATAGTGATCATAGGCGTTCTCACGTGTCCTTGTGTTTGATACTCGGACTTCTTAGGTCTATACTACTTGTGGTCGGTACACTTGCCTGTTGTGTGTGGATTCATTAGGGGTTTCCGTTTTAAATTTAAAACTTAGTTTTGAGTTCCATAGAAAGAGCATTCATTAGACACACATCACAATAATGAACGTTAAATGCTCCGGCGAGGATCCCAGAGCGGATACGGATTGTGTATCTTTGCCATTAACGAGTTGTAATTGTTCCAAGTGATGGTTTATTGATAAGTAAGCTAGATCTTGGTCTAAGATAGAAAGGAAAACATTTAGGACATGATACAAAACTGAAAAATGAGAACGGGTGTTAATATATGAGGTAATAATGATGATAAAGGTGTAAATACCCTACAACGGGTATGTTCAAATGAAAAGCAAGCATTCGAACGGAAAGCATTTGATTAGAAAAGCAATGACAGAAGGAAAAAGGTTCAGATACCATCTAATTCAAATGAAGGGACCATTTGAATAGAAGGTTTACATCGAATAGAGGGTTGATTCGAACTGATGGTTCATTCGAATATAAAGCCCATTCGAATAGAGCTGAGAATTCGATTAGATCAGTCCAGACTTAGAAATTTCTGAAGAATTTTAAGTAAAGAACAGTTAGAAGAATAAATTTTTTCCAAACTGACCTGGCAGCTCGAACCCAGCCAAGGACTCTGCCCCTTGGACCCTGCTAGGGGCAGTTGCCCCTAGACCCCGCTTCTAGGGACCCTGCCCCCGGATCCCCGTAACTAGGGGTTACAATAACTTAGATGTATGATTTGAATAGGGCTAGTTAATTGATACTTCTAATTATTATACATTTAGCCGTGCTCAACAAAATAAAGGAATTACCATTAACTCCGAACGTAACCGCATTCAGGTGAGTTTCAAGCCCCATTTTCTTGTTATATTTTCGAGGCTTTGTGCATACTCGATATTATTAGTTAATACACTTACAATAAGTGGTAAGTGTATGCTATGTGAATGTTTATGTATGATGTATGTATGATATATGAATGCATACGAAGGATGTATGTATGATGTATAAAAGATTAAGAGTATGTATGAAATTATATAATTATATAAAAAGAAAGGAAGGTATGTATGAATTGACCGGGTGACAGACCCTAATAATATCTGTGAAGGAGGGTGGCAGACCCTAATAATATCTCTGTAGGAGGGTGGCAGACCCTAATAATATCTGTGAAGGAATGTGGCAGACCCTAATAATATCTGTGAGGTTATAGGGAGAAAGTCTCTTTAAAACATATAAGTATATATGTAAAGTAAGATTAAAATATGAAAGTACTAAAGAAAGAATGAAAGTAAGGATGAATGTATGTACTTATGTATGTGCGAAAGAATGATGATCAGGTTAAGTAAGTAATATGCATCTTCGGATACATATAAGTAAGTATGCGAACGTATTGTATGTTGCATGATTAACTAGAACTCACTAAACGTAGCTGACTTTTAGTATGCACGCAGGTGAGTAGGATGAGATAGCTGGCTTGAGAAGGGTCACATGACAGAAGAATAAAGGAAGCTGGCGTCTGAAGACTTTATTTATGATGTTTAAACAAAAAGAAAAATTATGAATGTTTTGTAATAAATGATTGAAGTTTTAATATTCCGCGAAACTTTTAATCAACTTTGATAAACGGAACTGTGTTTATGAGTAAAGTTAACGTCCAAAGTAGGGCACCGGGACCAGGGCCTTACATGAACCCTAAGTGTGATTTGCTTTTGTCAGTTTCTTGAATTTGTTAAATTGCTTAATCAGTATTAAAACCAAACTATTTTCTTGTGTGATCAGCACTATAATTTAATACTTCATAGTATTATAAAATGGTTACACGTTACACTGATCACATACTCCTCGTGGTTCGACACCATACTTACCCTAGCTTTCTTAGATTCTTAGGAACCTGTTTCAGTTGTTTTTTACTAGATAGCGACAGTCTAACATCAATATGGCGCTGCTGCCAGGGAGTTAGTGTGCTTAGTGTTTTCCGTGTTATTTGATTTTCGTGTTTATTTTTGCTACGTTTAGTTTTAATTATAGTTTAGTTTAAATTTTACTTCCCAATTTTGCACGGGGCGTGATGTTTGTGAAGTAACAGGTTTATGCACACCCGCCACTCGGGCAGACAGTCACCACTTGTTTTTGAACCCAAGATTGAGATATTTGCCCGGTAGAACTGAGCTCAGTTAAGAGAAGCAGTCATGGAAGGACAAAATTACCAACAAAATCAAAGTTATAATCAAAATCAGAACCAAAACCAGAATCGTAATAAAAACCAGAACCAGGAACAAAACCCGCTACCATAAAATAAAGTGTTTGACCCAAACAATGACTACCAACCCAAAAATAACCAACGGCCACCCAGAAATGTCAACCAACAACAAAACCCAAACCACTCAATCAGACAGTCTAGAAACAGAAATCGACCCGGACTATCATCCCCATATAACACCCCTAACCACAGAGTTCCAGTGAACCAAGATAAAGATTATGTCAGTATCCATACTGAGGATGAAGAAGACGGAGAATGGAATGAAACAGACCAAGGGAAGAATGGTCGTAAGGGGATGATAGGAAAGTTAGACATAATGTTGAGTTTGAGCCAGAAAATGAAATAATTAATGGTTGGGACGAAGAGGTAGAAACACCAGTAAACCGAAGAGGTGGGTGATTTATGAACCAAAATAGGGGTAGTTTGGAATTGGGAGAAACAGAGTTAACATAGTCGAAACGGTTGACAGAGTCAACAGAGGTCAGGGTATTCAGGTTAACAAAGGAGGTCTGGTAAATCCCAGGGGCAAAGAAGGAATTATGTAGCCCCGGTTCAGGATGTTAACAGTCGGTTCAGACCAGCTATTTCAGACGGAGCATCCCCGATTGTCCCACATGTGCGAGTGCCTATATAACAGATATTTAAGTCCCCACCATCATACATCAACATCGTGCCACACTTCCACGGGATGGCTTCTGAGGACCCGTATTCACATTTGTTCAACTCTTTGGCAATTTGCAACTCGATTGGTGATGGTAAGTTTGACCTGGACGAGGTTCGGTTGCGGTTATTCCAGTTTTCATTGAAAAATAAAGCAAAACACTGGTTTAACTTGCTACCGATGCACAATATTGGTAATTGGGCTGAGATGCAGCAGGTGTTTCTTAATGAGTATTATTCACATTCGAAGACAAACGAGGCCCGAATTGAGATTTTCATTTTTCACAGTTACCGGGCGAGCAGTTTCTAAGAGATGATTAGAAAATGCCCACCCCATCAGATTGAGTTGTAGGAATCAGTGAAGTGCTTTGTTGACGGGTTAACTTACGAAGACTGAAAAAATTAAAGGCCTCATGTAATGGTCAACTGCTAAACCAACCTGAGGAAGATGACTGGGATTTACTGGAGTTTATGTGAGAAGAATCTAAGTCAGAAGCAGCAGTATAAAGACGAAGAAACCAGAATACTACCAAGTCAGTAAAGTCAGTCACGAGTGACTCTGAAAGGATAGCCGAGTTGGAACGTGAACTGGATGTGTACAGAAAAGGGAAGAAGAAAGAGGTTGGTACAGTCGGGGTTAAATATATGGAGTGTGAGGACTGTGGTGAGCTCGGGCACAACGCAGAAAATTGTCCCGAGTTTTATGATGATGATGAGGATTCCGAGGAGGTTAATTATGCTTACAGGCCAAAGGTTTAATTCAAACTCTTATCATCCTAGGCTTAGGAATCACCCAAACTTTTGATACGGGAACGTGGCTACCCAGTAGAACTCGAACTTCATGGATTGAACCAAAACAGACATCAGGGAAATTACCGCCAAGGCGATTACCAGTTGCAGGGTTTATATAATTAGAATCAAGGGTATAACAAAGACGGTAATTGGGGTGGTAATTCATCGGGTAATCAGAATCAGGACCAATAGAAATGGTCCTCGGAAAATTCGGATGAGTATGTGCACTCGAAGTTGGATGCTTGCTGAATATCGTGACGAATAATCAGATTGACACTAAGAAACAGTTTGAGTTACGGGATAAATCGTCAGAGGCAATGTCAAAGTAGATTGGTTAGCTCGCAGCAGATATGGCAAAGTTGCAAAAGAGTGTGGGTCAACTCTCGAGTGATACTACAATCAACCTGAACCACTACAGCTCGAGTTCGAAGAAGCATGTTAACCAGGTAAGTAATTTAAGAAATGGAAAGAAATATGATAATAAAATTGTGGGTCCTCCACCATTGGTTGAGGGGGTGGTGGAAGAAATTGATGAAACTCTCGTCAGTGACATCGTGAGATTCCGGTTAATTTAACTGAACCTAACAAAAGTGAAAATATATTAATAAACCGGTCCCGAGAGATGACATCAACAATCCTAAGGACAAGGGGAAGGTGAAAACCACCCCTAAGTCGACGCATTGTTGGCGTTATATAAAGCGAAGATAGCATTAAAAAGAGGCCCACAACAAGAAGAAATGTGGGAAACGTTTAAGCAAGTTAAAATTAATATTCCCTTTCTAGATACCATAAAACAGATTCATGTCTATGCAAAATACTTGAAGGAATTGTGCATACAAAAGAGGAGTCATAAGATTCCCAAACAAATTGATTTTACCGATAATGTGAGTGCAATCCTTTTGGGTTCTCTTCCACCGAAGTTACAAGATTCGGGAACACCAATTATACCCATTCAAGTGGGTGATTTTAAAATGAAGATAGAAACCAGGTTGAAACCGTGGGCCATGGGCCGAGCCTGGGAATCACTACCCGGGAAGATAGATACCGGGTAAAAACCATCACTGCGGGAGGCACCAAAAGTCGAGCTGAAAGAGCTCCGAAAGCATTTAAAATATGCTTTTCTTGGTAAGAATGAAACTTTACCTGTTATCATACCTTCTAATTTGTCTTTTGAACATGAAAGTGCTTTGATGGCGGTGAAGATTGCAAACAAGGAGGCAATCGGGTGGACGATAGCGGATTTGAAAGGGATTAGTCCCTCTATTGTTATGCATAAGATTTTAACGGATCCAGATTTCAAACCCGCACATGATGCTCAACGGAGGTTGAAACCGAACATACCGGAGGTAGTGAAGAAGGAAGTGCTGAAGTGGCTACATGCTGGGATTATTTTTCCTGACAGCACATGGGTGAACTCGACTCAGATAGAACTGAGAAAAGCGGGCATCCAATTCATCAAGGATGACTTAGGTAACGAGGTAGCCACCCGGCCGGTAACCGGAGGCGTATTTGCATTGACTTCCGAAAACTGAATGCGACCACATCAAAAGATCATTTTCCGCTTCCATTTATCGATAAAATTGTTGAAAAGCTTTTGGTTAAAAATTTTATTGCTTTTTATATGGTTATTCCGGGTATAACAGATAGCTATTCATCTTGAAGATCAGGAAAAGACTACGTTTACTTGCCTGTATGGCATATTCGCATTTAGGCTAATGCCATTCGAGCTATGTAACGCCCATGCCAACTTTCAAAGGTTCATGATGAGTATTTATTTCCGATATGGTGGGGGAGTCTTTAGAAATCTTCATGGATGACTTTTCTACTTTTAGCACATCTTTTGAATCATGTTTAAATGAACTCGAAAGAGTATTGAGAAGATGTGTTGAGACGAATTTGGTTCTTAGTTAGGAGAAGAGCCACTTTATGGTCCAAGAGGGGATTGTTTTGGGCCATGTCGTGTCAAGTCATGGGATCGAGGTGTACCGAGCTAAGGTTCAAGTTATTCACACTCTACCTCATCCCACGAATGTCAAAGGCATTAGATCATTTTTGGGGCATGCTGGGTTTTATAGACGATTCATTAAGGGTTTTAGTGATATCACCAAACCCTTGTGTAATTTATTGTTAAAGGATACCCCGTTTGGTTTTAATAATGAATGTGCTAAGGCCTTTGACATTTTAAAACTGAAATTAGTTGAAGACCCAATCTTGCAATTACCCGATTGGAACTTACCTTTTGAAATAATGTGTGATGCGAGTGATTATGCAGTTAGGGCTGTTTTGAGTCAACGGGTTAAAAAGAAACCCATTGCCATATACTATGCAAGTAAAACCCTCTCGGATGCCCAATTGAATTACACAACAACCGAGAAGGCGTTACTAGCAATAGTATATGCTCTAGATAAATTATGGTCCTACATTTGGGGCAGTAAAGTTATTATTTATTCCGACCATTATGTAGTTAGGTACCTTATGGACAAGAATGATGCAAAACCTAGGCTTGTCAGATGGTTTTGCTGTTTCAGAAACTTGATCTAGAGATTCGGACAAGAAAAGGAGTGAGAATGTTGTTGCAGATCATTTGTCCCGAATTATGGTGAAATATGGAGACGGGGACGGGCCCATTAACGAGTCATTCCCGGATGAACATATTTTGGCCGTCTCACAAAATCCCTGGTTTGCTCATATTATTAATTTTAAAGTTGCATGTGACATACCGACAGTGTTTTAAAAACCGGTACGTACCGGCCGGTTGAACCGGTTATACCGGATTTTCATAAGGAAACCGGTATTTAAAGGCCGGTATTTTTGGGCGGTTTCCTTAACATCGTATCGCCGGTTTTTAAAGAAATAACGGTTTAAATCGGCAAACCGGTTTTAAATCCATGAGATTTTTTATATTATGCGGCCGGTATTTTTTAAAATTGACTTTTAACATAACGGATACAATTGAAACGAGTAAACAAGGTAAATGACGATTCCTTAATCAACCAATTTTATATCATGCAAATCCAATGTTCGTTTATTTACATCTTTTGTATTTTCCTAATTTCGTACACAAAATACAAACTTTTTATCTGACTCGATCATTGTTCATGTGTGATATTTGGTTCAAGTGTGACGTTTATTAATGTACTTTTAGGTTATTTGTTGAGTTGAAATTGTATTTATAAGGAACTACAAGGTAACTATTTAACCCGGTTGAACCTCCCAGTACATTCCGGTTCAACCTGTTGTATCATTTTTGAACTAAATCCAGTACCAGTAAAATACTGATTTTTAAAACATTGCATACCGGAGCATTGGCCAAGGAGGAAGAAGAAACACTTGATTTCATAAGCTAAACAATACATTTGGGATGACCCGGATGATGTGTGTCTAAAGGGTGTTTCTTTCTACCGAACTCACAACTAAGCTTTAAATTTATAAAACGGATTTTCTTAAATAAACTACACACCGGCAAGTGTACCGATCGTAAGTACTATAGAACTAAGGAAGTCTGAGTATCGAACACGATGACACGTGAAAACGTCTATGATCACTAACCCTAGAAAAGACCTTCCTAAGAATAATATTTTTAAATTTATTTTTAATAATTAAACTACGTAACCTAACTTACTTTAACCAAATTAAAAGACTAAACTTAAAAAGACATAGCGAAACTTTGAGACTTAACTGCAATTAGAGAAGACGTTTACCTAGGTAAGAATCATATTGAAGGTCTAAGAAGCTAATGGATTGAATAATCTCACGACACCGGTATCTAAGGATATCACAACTAAGGTGCACTCAAGAAAGCTAGATCACCTCTCGGTCTCACTAACAAACCCTAACTTACACTTAGTTGCTTTTAAGAACAAACCGGGAAAAGAATTGCTAAGGTGTCTAATGTCGACTCTCCTCTCGGTCTCACCGACACACGTCCCTAATGGAAACGAATACTACGCAACCAAGGATAGAGGAACCATTTAGTTTAACTTAAACTAGATTAACTAATTGCTCACAAACCCAAACCCGACAAGAACCGAACCCACTGAAGGTGCCTACCCGCTGAATTCAACCAATTAACACACCCACTAAACCCTACGGTTGATCACCCCGCAAACAATCTCTAGACACAAAGTAAAGAGTTCAAACAAGCAACAATCTATTAAAACTTATTCAAACAATCAAAGCAAGAGGTATATGAGTAAAATTAATCAAATCACAGCCAATAAACAAAACCTAATTCAATATTAAACCAAACTTTCAATAGCAATTCATGTCATATTGATCAAACAATCCAATCAACTCATCAAAACAAAACAATAATCATCTAACCTAGGTTGAACAAAGAAGTTTAGCCAATCATAAACAATAAAAAGTAGATAAAATAGATATAAATGATAAACATGTTCATATAAATCTGATTACAAAAGGTTTGAATGATTAAAAACCAAAAACGAACTCACAAACGTTAATATAGTCAAAACCGACAACCGAAGGATAAAAGATAGAACCGTAAGATTTTCATCTTTGGTTTCTCCTCTAGAGCAGGTGTGGGCTGGAAATATGATGTCCTAACCGTTCATAGGGTATAAACCCTTTATATATATGTTTAAACATCTCTTTCCTAATATAAAATAGGTTAAAACAAGCCCACAAGGCCCACTAGAAGACAAAATAAATGGGGTAGCTGATTCCTGAGCATTCTTGGCAGCCTTTAGGACATGTGGGATGCCGCATAGCATGGGCATGGATTCATGGCCTGGTCGCGTATCACGGCTTGGCCCTGGGTGCTCGTTTCTTCATTTTCCGACTCGTTTATCTTCAAACGCGCATACCGGCTTCATCCGAATCCCGTTTGAGTTGATTCTTTCTTCATTAAACTCGTATTTTTGCTCTCTTAAACATGGGACCTATCATATAGACAAAAATTTAATTTCATGCAAGAACAAGTTATATTCGTTAACGGTTTACGCACAAAACAACACAAAAACGGGATAAAACGCTATGTGTTTTGCAACACAACACCGGACTTGTTCAAGATTGGTGCAGATCAGATGATCAAACGATGCATACCTGAGGAGGATATCAGATCCATGTTGGAACACGCGCATTCGTCCGCGTGTGGGGGTCACTTTAGTGGCCAGAAAACGGCTAGAAAAGTCCTTACAAGTGGCTTCTTTTGGCCATCATTGTTTAAGGATACTCACGAGTTCGCGACACATTGTTTAAAGTGTCAACAACTCAGGAGCATTTCTAAGAGGGATGAGATGCCCTTGAACCTGATCCTTGTATTTGATATTTTTTATGTTTGAGGGATCGATTTCATGGGCCCATTCCCTAATTCACACAGTAGTTTTTACATCCTAGTGGTCGTTGACTATGTGTGTAAATGGGTCGAAGCGATAGCCACTAGGACACATGATCACATGGTCGTTTGTAATTTTGTGCAAAGCAACATATTTTCAACATTTGGAGTCCCTCGAACCATCATAAGTGATGAGGGATCTCATTTCAAAAATTTTAAGTTTGGAAAATTACTTAAAAGATACGGTGTGGATCATAGAACTGCAACACCTTACCATCCAAAAACGAGTGGACAAGTTGATGTATCTAATCGGAAAATTAAACAGATTTTACAAAAACAGTTCAGTCGGACCGCAAGGATTGGTCAACCGAGTTGACCGATGCTTTATGGACCTACCGAACCGCTTATAAAACGCCGATTGGACCCACCCCTTATAGACTTGTGTATGAAAATGATTGAAATTTACCGATAGAGATTACACAAAGAGCATATTGGGCTACTAAACAAGTTAATATGAGTTATGATGGCGCAGGTAAGGAAAGGAAATTGTCGTTGTGTTAAATTGAAGAGTTAAGGGATGAGGCATATGATTATGCATCCGCTTACAAGTCAAAGATGAAGAAAGTACTTGATGCTACGATTCGGTTGAAGAACTTTGAAGTTGAATAAAATGTTTTAGTTATACAACACAAGAAAGAATCTCTTCCCAGGTAAGTTTAGAAGTAAGTGGACCGGCCCGTATTTGATTGTTGGAGTTGGAAATCATGGTCAGTTTGAGATTAAAGACTTTGACGACCATTTAAAACGAGTGGTGAATGGCTATAGATTGAAGTCATACTTGGAAATGAAAGACATTCACAATATGGACAAAGCAACGGTGAGTTTCATTGTGACCTCACCGGTTTACGAAGACAATTGAGTATTCAAGGCATTGTCAAGCTGTAGACACGCAATTCAGCGCTTACCGAGAGGCAACCCGGGATTTGTAAGTTTGTTTCCAATTTGTTTTCATTTTATTGAGTTGTGTATTGATTGTTGTCTTGAGTTTTGTGTAGCAAATATCATATGTCGGGAGGCTAGTTGGTGGACATACATTTTCATGAAATTCGGTAAGAGTTTGGTCATTTACATGTTTTTCCATGTACGTAAAGTGTCTTTTGAGTTCGGAAACTTGTTCAGGGTGATGCCGGGATGCCGAAAAGTGGTCGGGTCGAAAAATGTCCAGACCCGATTTTGGGCAAAACTTTCTGTGGAAAAGTACCCATCGCGATGCGCGATGAGCTTTTCCACAAAGCCATCGCGTATCACGATGGGTTAAATCATTATTTTCAAAATGACGTCATAGCGTATACATTAACCTCATCGCGTATCGCGATGGCATCTAGCAATCCGAACATCCATAACGTCATCGCGATATGCGATGACGTCCATAAACACCACATCGCGTATCGCGATGTGGTCAAACCCTAATTGAAATTCTATTGGGTCGTGATACACGATCTTACTTCATTTTACCCATTGCGTACCGCGATAGGTTATGAATTACCCGAGAAAAAAATTATAACATCCTCATCTTCTTCCCAATTATCAATTTTTACACCACCACCGCCATTATATCATCCATCACCACCCAACCATCGTCGGCCACCTTCATCACCACCAGCCGTCCACCACCACATAACCATCATCCTTCACAACCACCACCGTTCTCCATCACCACCGCTGTTCTCCCACATCATCACAAACCACCATAACCGTCCATCAGTCAAGCGACTACCATCACCGCACACCACCACCATCCTTCGCCGCCACAGTCACCAGTCACCATCATCCTTCACAACCATCGCCGTCCACCACCGTCACCACACACCATCATCATCGTCCACCAGTCACCCAGCCATCACCATTTTTGTTCACTGATTGTTGGTCGTTTTTTATTATTCAATTGATTCTCATTCCGACATCGTGGTACCACTTACATGAAATATTTTATTATTTTATTAGTTGTCAGGATTTTCGAATTGACTGTGTTAGGATGGGTTGGTGATTTGAGGTTCAATTGTCGTGTTGATATTAGTAGTATTGTTCGGGTGGCTAGTATCAGGTTTGGTTTGTTTGATTTAAATCTTAAATCAAAGAATATTTATGGAGTTGCCTGTAAGTTTGGTGAAATAGCCGTTGTCGGGTTTATTAGTGGGGTACGGTATTGGGGATATTGTAATTTGTTTTCGGACTTTGTTTAACGAACTAGATAACGGGTCGGGGTGAAGTTCAAACATAAATCATTATTTTAACATTATTTTAATGATAATGATGTTTCGGTATCAAACGATTGTTTTGAACTAAGTATAATAATATTTTATTATTATCCTATATCATGAACCCGATTTTTCGTCTTTTTAATCTGCCGACAAATGAACGGTTTGTTTGCACGAGGTTTGAGGCAGTCAATCACATGTTTGTGTGCTTGATCGAGTCAGTGTGTTAGTGTAATGTAAATAACTCGAATAATTTGTTTGTTGTGTCTAATCGAGTCTTCAGGGATATCATTTGATTAGTTTGAGCGTTATACGAGAAGATTGTCCCGCCTGTACCCAATCTCCATTCGGGCGGGACGATTTGGTTTTATATGTTACGTACAGGGTGTCCCCGAATTTTTTGTCTTTATATATTTTCCATTTTATTATTTATTATTATTTTATTATGTGGGACGCCCGCGACCGAAATGTTATATTATTGTCGCCACGGTTTATTGTCAAAATATCTAGCTTGAATGTTTTAACTTTACAGATATGTATGACGCACTAGGAGGGTTCGGGCAGCCATGACCCTGTTGCTGCTCCTCGGGGTGCAACTGACTCCCCACGTTTTTTCAAGCATCCACTGAGACCACCTCGCGAGATACATTAAGACGGTTCGAATTTATTGATTACTCGGATACAGAGCGAGAGGACATTGTTGGAGACGGTCGTTGTACTCACCACATGGTACTCAGGTTTGGTCTCTTATCTGATGAGTATACTATTTTGACCATGATACGAGGGATGCAGCTACTCAGGCATCGGATGTTTGATTGGGGGTTATTGGCCACTTTGGGGGTAGAGGAGAGATTGAGGCAGATGTTGACAGATCAGTGGGCCCAGGTTCTCACGTGTGACTCGATTCCGTATGTCGATCTCAGACGTGAGTTCTATTCGATATTCCGCAACACGGCCACCGATTTGCCGACCAACGTTTCGTGTCATGTCGTTCTCATGGGGATGGCACATGTACGAAATGTCGGTTCCTGACTTCGCTGTGGCCGCGGGTTTCTGCACACTGAAGGAGGATCAGACTCCCGAGTTTTTTCAAAGCTTCAGGGTTATACACTTTGGGCGCAGAGAGATAGAGAGTTTTGGTTTAGTGAGGCTTAGTTAGCTTAGTTTTGGGAGCAGATCGCAGACAGGGCCCAATTAAGCAAAGTGGTGGAGTCATCTATTTGGGACCCCGTTCATCGCTAACTACACAAAATCGTTTCTTGCGCTATTGTTGGCTGTCATTCGGGCCACGGGAAGTGCAGCAACTTGGATTTGATTTGTCTGTTATCTATCATTAGCAGCCGAGAGGCCAACATAGCGATGCGGTTGCTCACTACGTTTGCTCCATGTCGTAGTCTACAGGGTTCTTTGGCCTATTTTTCTTTGGAGCCATACGTCACCAGGATTACTGAGAGGTTGGGGCGTTCGAGAGATACCCGATCGAGTATTTCACCCCTGGCCCCATGACTGATGCTTTTACATTGAAGGATGCCAGGAGGGCTGGGATCTGTGAGCTACATGATCCTTCTGCGCTGGTTTGGTCAAACAGGGAACTCAGGCTCCACCACATCTGGGTACAACTGCGGATGCCGCTATATACAGATGGGTATTCCTACACATCGACAGCATGCCCCACTGCCGCGTATGATGTGACCACAACATTAGTATGCAATGCGGCAGCCACCACCACAACCACGGTAGCCGGTGATGGTTGACATGATATACCAGCATCAGCTCACCATCATTGCTGGGCAAGAGGAAACCCTGTCCCACTTGGCCCGCCATGATGATTATTTTCGTATATTATTTACTTATATGCATGTATCGATCACCACTTCTCTTCAGATTCCTGGTCTGCAGGCTGGAAGTCAGGCTGAGGGAGCGGGTGGCAATGAGGGTCAAGCTGGGGGTGCTGATGTTCAGATGGAGGAGCCATGAGTGGAGTACAGCAGAGAGCCAGTTACGGTTTTTGTTTTATTTTCCCTTTATTTTGTTTATACTTTCATGGTCTGTATTAAATTAATATTATATTGGGAAAATTTGTATGGGTAACTGGTTGGGTAACGTATGTGTGTGTATATATATATATATATATATTTTGTTTGATGTCTGTTGTGTTTGATTTACTATATATTCTGTTGTATTTGGAACTTTGTGGGTGTAGTTACAATAAACCCTCACGAGATCTCACTCGTCCACCTGGTCACCTGGGGGTTTAAAGGGCTTGTTGCATACGCTAAATGCAATAGTTATTCCTAGGTCTTTTGACAATTTTAACTCGTTTAAAAAATTTATTATGAAATTAATTAATTCGTATTAGTAATTGTTTTGATAAAATTAATAGAAAAATCATTTTTACATAAATCTTAAAAGACCTATGTCTTACACTTGAGAGAAGCTTGCTTCTACACGTCTTAAGACTTTGCAGATTTGGTTGTTCGGTCGCTACTTGGATGAGACGAGTGTGCAAGAGTGTTTATTAGAGTTTATGAGCCACATTTTTGCATTGCATTGTCATTCATATCAGGTGATTTCAGTTTCATAATCTATTTTGTTATTTTCGTTTAAAGTGTTAGAAGTGTAATTGTATAATTGTTTAGTAGAACCATCACATTAGAGACCTAAGTTTTAAAAATTGTAAACGTTGAATTTTAGCCCTATCCCTCAAATGTTCGTTAATTGTTTAACTATTTTTACATTGAGGACAATTTAAACCTCAAGTGTGGGGATGGAGGAAAAGTTGAAAATTTTAGCATAATAGTACCACGAAAAGTGTTCGAAAGCCAAAGTTGTTAACTGTTAGTTATTATCATTAATGTCAAGTTATAGGTTTCTGGTCATGGTTGGTTTTTCAGCTTCTCGATAGTTTTCCTAACAAATTGGGGTCATTTAGGTGGGGATAACGAGTCAAGGAGACTGACATACATGTTTCATATCGACAGCCCATAATTCCAGACATATTGTGAGATAGTCCCCTATACTTAATACACATATTAAATAATAAATATAAAACATGTCTTATCATTTATTGAGAGAAACCGGTATGTTTTACATAATTAGAACTTTCTTGTCACATGCTAATCGAGATCTTAATACCACCACCTGTATGGAGATTAGGACTTTAGAAAACCCATATATATATTTTCCCTACTAAATAATATTCCTTACCCGACATTATCCCCCTAGAAGCCCATTTGGACTTATTCCTTTTTTATTTCCAAAACCCACATTACACAACATTTTAGCCTTGACCTTATTTTTATTTTTACCAATGTGATGAAATCTAGTTCGTTATCGAATTGTATATACAATATTAATTGTGTTTTGTAAAATCAATGGTGTAGGAACTCGCGTACGTAATGTACAATTAGGGATTATTGTATTGGATCCTTTATATATATATATATATAATTGATTTCTTTTTAGAACCATTTTGAGTTTTAAGAACCCGAAAGAACTCAACGTAACAATTTTTTTTTCGAATTTTTTTTACACATGTGTAATACGTAAGTGTAAGTGATGTACAAAAAATTACGGTATTTTTTTACACACCGAATCGACTTTTTACACATGTGTAACTAACGTTTAAACTTGTGTAATTATCAAAAATACTTATTCTCTCTCCTGCTTTATTTTTTAATTAAATTTAATCTCAGTCATATATTTCATATAATTTAATTAAATGTGTGGTTCAAAATTAAGTTCCTAAAGTTCTTAAAACTCACCATGGTTCTCAAAATAACCCTCCCATATATATATATAGGGTAGGGTTAATATAAAAAACAATATTTTTGTGAGAATAATAAGAATAGATCTAGGCCCTTGGATCTATGATTTAGTGGTTGAGATTGGTAGTTTCTAAAAAATTGTATTGTTTCATATTTACATTGTATAGTGTCATATTTAGGTGGTTTGTTTTATTTTAAAGCTCTTCTCACACTTCTCACAAAACAATTGTTTTTTATTTGAACTCTTTTATATATATATATACATACATACATATATATATATATATATATATATATATATATAAACATAAACATACAAGTTTTCTAGCAAAACACACTTACTTTTATAAACGAGTGTCTGGAAACTTAAAATCGGATAAACCGGTATAAAGTTTGTATTTAACGTACTTTTGATGTTATATTTATAAGTTTAAGTATTACTTTATAATTTTATCCATCAAGAAGTTATTTAAATCGAGTTTTACGTAAATACACACTTTTATATAAAAATTGTACGTAAATATTTTCACGTTTATCACATACAGTATGCTAAAACGCAAAATAATTTCTCTATACAAATGATCCTAAATATACTTAATTTCTTATTGATTGATGTTTAGTTAATTACTTAAACTATGTCTAAACACATATTAAACTACTTAATAATTTAAATAAATTGGTTTTTATTTGTTTAGTTTAATTATAAAAAGAAAATAATAAAAAAAAATACTGTGGGCCTATTTTGTAGCCCCTACACCATTACACCTCAAAAACAAATTTTCACTCCTGCTGACTGGGCGTCACGTGTCACAATTCGCCCTCATATATAACCCCTCTACTACGCATAACCTTAGTGTCTTTTCCACACAAGTCTTTCTACAGGAAAAAGCATGCTCAGTAAAGTAAATATATTACCTTAGCTTGTTAACATCAATAGCTAGATTAACAAGATAAAAATAATATCTTAAAAAAGCTGAGAAGGTAAGCATTAATATGTCATTAACATCATATGATGAGGTTTCTTCACAATTATCATGAAATCTACCATCTCATTACATCCCGGTTGTAAATGGGCGTCCTGTAAATCTAAGTGACATGTTGAAATTCATCAAAAAGGGCAAGAATCCGTAACGTTTTGTATAAGAGTAACTAGTTGTGTACTAACCTTTTTTGTAAGTTAATAATGTTGCACAAGATGATTTATATGTTGACCTTGTAATAGTATGTTCGGATCACCATTATGAATAAAATACTTCTGATTCACGTTGGCTTTTATTTCTATTGTATTTTGATGAGCTCGGAAATTGGTTTTCAGATCTGTCTAAAAATGCACATATGGAAATCAAACCCAAGAACTCGAACATGGAATTTGATCTCAATTAAGAGACTCTCTCTGTTTATTATAATAATTTACACATGTACAATGACCTATAAACCGTCTGTTTGTACCAAAATAAATCATACTAACCCCACAAACAACATAAACTTAGCATACTCAAACTCCTAACTTTAAGGCATTCAAACAAACCGATAAACTTGTAACACATTCAAAAACTAAGCATATAAATATGAAGTTACAAATTATTAATTAAATCCTAATTAATTAAACTAATCTTGCCACATTAACACATTCAATTTTCTTTTAACTCGAATCAAGATTAACTTATAACATTAAACAGTACCAAGTACATTAACTACACTATGTATATTCGCGTATGTAATGAATTCATTAGCAAACAATATGTTTTATAAATCACATATCACGTATAAATACAATATGGATTGCATTTTTGAGGAGATTATGAGCTTAAACCAAAGTGTCATGCAACCAAGTTGTTTACCTCAAAGGACATTATTCGTGTAAAAATCGACAATGATTACAGTAACTTTTTCTAACTGTCTTTAAAGAGTATATCGATATTTAAAAGGTTATTTTTTTTTGAAACGTCCATTTAAATTATTAACGGGTAACCGATTCACATCCATTCGGCAACTACATGTTACTTGATGTTGAATATCTAATTTGTAAATTTGTGTGTTCAAAATGAGGAGAAAGCCACTAAACGTCAAAAAGATTAAACAATTGGGGTGAAAAGCTGCGGAGGCAGTGCTATCTTTATGTAAATGACAAAAGGTTAAAAGGGCCCCCAAAAATCATCACCTCACAAAGTACTCCTGGTGTTTGTTTGTTTGTTTTTAATAGCTTTTCACTGTCCCAAAACCTTTACAAGAAAAAGTGATTAGTAGGAAATTGCAAAAATCAAATAAAGAAAATGATGAAATTTACCAATCGATTTACATTTTACAGTACATTTTGCTTAGATTTTTTCATATAGCTATTTAATATCATACATTCACATTTTCTTACTTATATACACATTCAATTATATAATAGAATCTCTATAAATTAATATTGGAAACGAGATTTTTTTTTAATTTAACGAGATATTATTATATTAAAAAATTATTAAAGTATTGATTTAAAGAGTTGACTTATATTCGTGAGCAACTCTCAAACTAATGCATCGGTCTTCAAAATTTCAATGTTCGTTCACTTTACCTATTTGAATAAAATTCACACATTAATGAACTTGTCAAGTTCAATGTACATAGATCCAGATTCACACATATTTGAGAGCAAACTAGCCCACCACATTTGAGTCGGATCTCACAGGTTCATTTTGTGATCGGGTTTGGGTTCAGGTTTGAGCTCGGATTCATGATTGTAGAAAGTTAAGAGAGTTGTTGAGTAAAATGATGGTGTAAAGAGAGTTGCCTGAGTAAAATGACGGTGTTTATTTGGGAATTTGTAGGAAATGGTTGAATAAAACAGGTTAATTTGTTTTTTTTTATGTTGCAACGACATTATTACCGTTGGATGGAGGAGGACCCACAAACAATCAAAATGGTGCCGGTCTTTCCCTTTGCCGTCCTCGGCGGTGTGTAGGCCCGAAGGCGCCCAAACCCCGCCCATAGCGAGCTGTCTTATTATTCATTTTTATTTGTTTGTTTCATACTTTATTTTCTAAATAAGCAATTAAAAAAATATATACTAATAGATTGTTTAAAATATAACATGAAATACTATAATTAATCATACCCAAAAAAAAACATATAAACATTAAGTTTTGCGGGTGGTATTTTATACGAAATTGTTGCTTTTCTTTCTTTTCGTTGTTGCCCAATCTGTGCGACATATGCTTGGTGGGCAAGAATACCCTTATCATATCTCCTCTTCACTCAAATTTGATTATTTTTCTTTAACTCCACGAATTCCGCCATCTTTCTCGTAATATGATCAACAATTTCTTTGTATTCAACAACGACTGATGATTATCACTGTTTCCTTTATTACTCTCCCGGATGGACGCACCGGTTCAGGATCCATTTCAAGTTTGTCATTGATTTCGTGGAGATTCATGTTATTGTATATTTGAGCTTTCTGGTGACAGCATACTCTCGGACAATGTCGTTTTGTTTCTTTTTGTCCCATGGCATTTCAATGGTATATGAGCTCACTTTGTGACGATTTTGGTGCTCAATTTAATTTAGGACGATGACAACAGTAATCAAATGGACATGTTCACAATAGCTTTTGCAAAACAGCATCAATAATTTAGAGAGAAATGGGAATGACGTGAGATGACTTTTAGAGTGTGTTTCGCCTTTAATTTATACTATATATATAAAAACATTATATATGAGTTGCTTTTCTTTAAACACTCTAAAAAAAGTTAAGAATTTTGAGAACTCTTAACAATCAAATATCTTTTTTTATTTCTTTTATACATATTAACATCGTTTTAGATAGTTTTATCATATTTTTAAAATAATTTTTTTGATTACATAATATAGATCAAAACTTTATACATGTGTAAAATTTCTGTAATAACAAATTTGTTAGGGATGAGCTTGAGACAGTACTTGTATCCGTACCCATACATGTATCCGGTTGTACCCGTACTAAAAATCAATAAAACATGTACCAATAAACCAAATTTTTCGGTATGGTACGAGTACGGGTATTGGTACGAGTATTTTGGTATGGTACCCGTTTCTGTACCACTTTGCTTTTTTTTTTATTTCCAAATCTTCGACGATCTTGAAACTGGTACAAGTACGAGTAACAAAGAACCTGAATTAGTCCGGGTATCGGTACTGCACATGTACGTGACGGCCACCAAGTTAGTACAAGTACCAAATTGATTGTTTATTTAATGATAATATTATTCGATTGCCGACTTTAAGTGATTTGTTTGTTGGGTCTTGGATGTTATATTATGTAATATTGAAGAAAAGTTTGATACTTGTTCAATAACAGCATGGTTGGAGAATTTATTTTATATATTAAATATGAATAATCTCAATCGGGTACAAAATACCAAACGTACCTGTACCTGTACCCGATTGTACATGTACCAAAATTCAACGAAAATGAGTACAAATACACGTACCAGATATGCCAAATCGGTAAGGGTACATGTACATATACGGGTATTTAAAACAAAATGTTCATCCCTAAAATTTGCATATGTGTAAAAAACATATATATTTGTAAAAACTAATAATGATGATTGTAATTGACATAAAAAGTGATAAAACTAAATTTAAATATTAAAAAATTATTATAAAAATATTAGTTATTAAAAGTTTCTTGTAGTTTTTAAATAATTTAAGACTTTTGTAATAACATTCGCCCTATTATAATTATATATATTAATTGTAGGTGTATATAGTTGTTTGGAACGCCACCCATGAAATTCCCATGACACTGTAGCAATTTCACGCTTGTTGTGTCAATTGTGATTCCCATTTGGCTCCCCTTCATAGTAAATGTGTAGGAGTTGTCATTCTGCGCCTCTTTTGACTAACTATAAGATTAAGGGTGTGGGGGGCTTTAGTGGGGGCTTTAAGAGCCAAGAACCAATAATATTATGACGTGTGGCAGAGAGAGAAACTGGATAAGTGGGGTGTTGGAACCCCTGGTGGAGCCCCTGGCCCCTGGTGTGGAGGGGCTCCAGCAGGGGCTCCAGCGAAATTTTTTTGTTTTTTTTATAAATATATTCAAACAACGTATTAATAAAAAAACTCATAAATTATTAAAAAAACACATTAATATCTAAAAAATAAAATAAAAATTAAAGTACTAAAAAGAAACATTCTTCTTATTCTTCGGCTTGGTCTTCTTCGATCAACCTCTTTCGGATACGTTCCTTTTGCTTTTCCATTAGCATTTGATCGACCGAATTTAGGTTACTGAAGTCTCTAGTAAGAAAGTCCAAATCTCTCATTCGACTTTTTTCCTTTTTGTCATAAGAGACCACCTCCATGGTTTTGTTGAATTTATTGAGGGATTCAACAAGATTGATGATGTTTACGGCTTCCCCCTCAGCCGGTTTTTTCCCCTTGGCGTCCCTTCCCAATGGCCGCCTCCTCGGTGGTGAAGACGTTTCCTCCTCCGCAATGTTTAGGTCGAATCTAACGCGGCAATCCGACCCGGTTGAAGTGCTATACGCTCCAGACGAACTAGTTTTAGTCCGTTTCGGCCCTACTTCCGCATCAAAGTCCGGCGCCACCAGCTCAACCCACTTGGAACACCTTTTCAACCTGTCCCACAACTTTAAATCGTCCCACGTCTTCACCATCCCATACCTCCGCAAACACTCCTGTTTCCACTCTTCGACCGTGAAATTGTAAACCGCCAAATCATCACTGCCACTTGGTCTCATACGACCGTTGTTCCTGTTGAAAAGATTAGTAAACAAGCTGACAAATTTTCTGATTTCGGACCACCGACCCGAAATCATATCGGGGTTCCGCTCTGTACTCCCAACGAGCATGTAGAACGTCTCCCTAACCTTTGTCCAAAAAATCTTTCTCTGTTGGTAGTCGGCTGCAAAATGAGTAAATAAATTAGATTTTCATTTAACTTTTTTATTTAACATTTTTATTAAAAATCTCTTTTAAAAACGTTAACAATTACCGCAACGCCGATCCTCAGAAATGACTATCCAAGCCCGACACAAGGCTTCCTTCTCATCCGATGACCACGGAGTGGCTTTCCGTTTCGTCCTCAGAGTCGAAGCCGGTCCCGACCCGTCCGTTGCAACTGGTTTTTTCCGGTGGACGCGTCTTTTTGGTCCCGTAGCTTCACTGTGTGATTCTTGTGTCTCCGGAACAACAAAGTTAGGAGACGGTTGTGTGTTGGATGGTTGCAAGCCGGATGATTCTTGCGGCTCCGAATAAAACATCGGTTGGTGCGGTGACGACCATAAATCGTCGTCAAGATAATCTGAATCAAGGTTTGGGAACCAATTTCCAGCCATTTTTTTTAAAAAAAGTTGAGAAGATGAATTGATTTTGGGTGAAGGTTTGAAGTTTTGGTATAAAAATGGGTGAAATGGAGTATAATTATATAGGAAAAATATTTTTTTTTGGTTTGTTTGGCTCCCCAACGGTCCAATAAAAACATAAAAAGATGTGTAGCTCTCTCTCTTCTCCCGCTAACCGGCTCACGCCTGCCTTGTTTTTCCCGCTAGCGCCCCGTTAGCGCCCCAGCTAGCGCCCTGGTGGTGTGGTGTTAGCGCCTGAGGGCGCGAGCGGAGGGGCTCTAGCGCCCCGTTGAAGCCCCACACCCCTCAGTCTAACATATAGTCTAAGGGTATGTGTTATGAAAGGTATGAGTGGAAGGGCATTCATGACATGTAGGCACCGCTATGGCGAAGACATATAAGGGGGAGGGGGTGGTGCAAAGCTCATCACACACCACCTCCAATGGTGGTGTGTCACATCACCAACCCCAAATCCATCACATGTGATGGATTTTTATTAGGGGTGGTGGTGTGGTGTGATGAAATTTTGTTTTTTTTATATTATTTCATACTGTAACTTTCATATTATTTCATCGCTTAATACTCACTGATTCATTAAAACCGAAAAACTTTAAGCCCGTCACAACGTACCAATTCTCTATGATATTTATTTATTATTATTAATATTATATCGTATTAAAGCCTCACAGGTACCTTCACGTAACCCCCCTCTATCTCTTATACATATACTACCAGAGCTCTCATCATTCATTTTATTTTATTTTGTTTTATACGCAACCCACATCCTCAAATTCCTCTCTGTAATCACCCGACACCAAATGGGCAATCGATTCAGCTGCAAGACCAAGACTTCCAATACTAATGGGTCCAAAAGCAGCCGGAGATTCGGCATATCACAGCGCAAGCTACCATCAGACGAAGAGCTATTGCATATGCAAGCTCTGTCTTTAGCAATTCAACACCACCTTTTTTTTTATTTAAAGCCCCCAACGGCTCCCTCCTAGATAAACACCCATCACTTGCGTGATGGCTATCACGCAACCAACCCCGGTCACGCGTGAGCGATGACCGGCGGCGGTGTTCCGTGACCCATCACGCGTGATGGGAAGCTCAGGGGCGGACTCACATAGGTCCGATCGGGGTCCCGGGACACCGATGTTTTTTAAAAATTACTTAGAGACGGTATATTAAATTTTGTAAGGACCCCATAAAAATTAATACTTGGAACCCATACTATTAAGATTGAACTGGTACAGTGGAAAGTCCCTTGTTTTACTTGTGAGAGGTTGTAAGTTCAAGCCCCACTATACTCCTTTTTTGTTGTTTTTTAATATCCTAGTCTTAGTTATTCAATTAGGGTATTTGCGCTTTTTGTTAGTTTCTCTCATATAGTCATTATCACCATGCAACATATATAATGTTAACATGGATTTTGCATATTCTTTTATTATTTACCTTGTGTATGTATATTATAATTAATCATTTATTTGTGTTAGAGTTATCTTTTCATGTTTTGGTCAATTATGTAAGACCATATATATAGATTATGTTCATGTTTTTCGGGTATGAATTAAAAGTGTATGTTTCATCTAGTTTGTAATTTAGATTCTTTCTACTTACTCGTTTCCAATGACACCATAGTTCCGTGTTTTATTGTGTTCCTCGCCTCGACCCGACCCGAATAACGACCGACCCGAAAAATTTTGTAAACCGGAAAAATTGGGACCCCATTGACAAAAAATCCTGGGTCCGCCACTGGGGAAGCTCATCACGTAGTGCCCCGCCCGGCCTAAGAAAATTAAGTAAGATGTGTTAAGGTGGGGTGAAATTATTAGTCCATTATGTGCGTGTTGGTTTCACAACCGCCATTTTGCCACGATGGCAGTTTGATGGCCCTCTCACATAGAGATGGTCAAAAAAACCGGTCCGGGAACCGGTTTGCCGGTTTAAACCGGAAACCGGTTTTTACGTTAAAAACCGGTTTGATCGGTTTACAAACCGCCGGTTCGTATTTCGGTTACAAGTTTTAGAGCCAAAACCGGTTAACAAACTGGTTAATGGAAAAACCGGTTTTTTTTAAAACCGATTATTATGAAAAAAACCGGTTATTTAAAAAAAAACCGGTTAACCGGTTATTAACCGGTTCTAACCGGTTTCTAAACCGGTCCTAACCGGTTAGACCGGTTAGGGTTTTGACATACAAAAACCGGTTATTAACCGGTCCGGTTATTAACCGAACCGGTTTTTTTTCGGGCGAAAAAAAAACCGGTCCGGTTAATAACCGAACCGGTTTTTTTAAAAAAACCGATTTGTGCACCTCTACTCTCACATCCCCATAAGACTCGCTCTACGAGTTAATCCAATTTCTAAAAATTTCCAATTGTTTAATATTTACACTAATATGAATTTGTTTCTTTTACGTTATAATTCTATACATAATAATGCGTTATTATATTGCGTATAGTAATAAAGTTATTATATTACGTATAGTAGTAATATCTTGTGTAATCTATGTATTAAAAATATATATATAATAATGTATTTTTGTCATTATCTTTATCTCTATAATTATATTAAAATTGTTGCATTTCTCTTTTCTTCAATTAAATAATTATTTTTATTTACCCTTATCAGTACAATATATATATATATATATATATATATATATATATCTCCTTTATCTACAACTGATTTCAACATATACTAAAAAATAAATGATGACAAAAAAACTATCATTAAATGTATAAAAAAATCAATAATTTTTTTCTCTCCTATACTTACAACCGCTAATACCTCATTTGTAATTTGCAAAATCCCATCGCAGCAATTTAGAGAATAAAGCGAGAATGCTCTTATATTATCATATATTAAGGAGTTGTATGTTAAGAAATTTTAGATTTTAAGAGTTATATAAATTTTGATTTATATAGTACAACGTTATGCACTCACTTTAAGTAATTAACTTTTTTTCAGTAGCCCAAAATTGTCTTCTGTAACTACTAATAACCATTATATATATTTGATTCATTATATTAAATACAAATAATAATTCACATTTAAGAAGAATAATACTCAAATATAATCGGTGGTTAGAACAAGTCGTGTTAGATTTAACTCTTACAAACTCTTTACAAAGCGCGGGCAACCTACTTCATACTCATACTTTTCTTAATTATTTACTTAAATAGAAAATCAATTTGAAAGATAAAAAGAGGCATAGGAATTTTCGATTCTTCATACACCACAATGGATATTCACACATCACATTTCGCTTATACGGGTTGTATAGGGCTATTGGGCTATGTAGGACATGAGTTGGTGAAGATCTGTACGCTCGTATAACATCAAAAGGCTATTTTGTGTGTCCACTCCGTACACTTGTCAATCGTGCGTGGTCTATACGGCCCGTATAGCCCTATACGTGTCGTATATGTTTACCTAGGAGTGATGTATGAAGATTACATCAGCGTAATGATTTTTTCCTCAAGAAAAAGTTGGTAGTACGAATCAATCAAGCATTTTAGTGGCAACAAAAATACACAATTTCGTTGCTAAGAATAATATAAAAAATATGAATATTTATTGTTATTATTTTCAAAGAAATGAAAAATACAATATAAGGTTGTAAACGAGATCGAAGAAGGTTTGGGCCCCGTCCTTTGCGTTGTACAACAACGTCTTGACCCACGCGCTATTGGTCAGCATTATGATTTACGAAACATGGTAAAATGTTGACAACACATTGTCACATTTTGACAACTCCTACCCCACTTCATCGGGTAAATAAATTTATTAATATTTTAGATTAGATATCGCAAATATACTTTTTAATAGCCATTTATTATATCAATTCATCCTAAAAAAAGGGGGCAAATTTCTCAAAATGTCCCTTTTATTAGATATAGATTCTAAATATGTTTTTTAAAAAATTAAATTCTATACTTGTTCATTAACTAACATGTCGTCGTCTCTACGTTAGGAGTTTGGGACGACATGTTTCTTAACACGTCGTCTCACCATCATGTTAGCTCAAAACTCGTCGTATCATCGTCATGTTAGCTCAAAACTCGTCGTCTCACCGTCATGTTAGCTCAAAACTTGTCTACTCACCATGTTAGCTAAAAACTCTTTGTCTCCCCATCATGTTAGCTAAAAAAATTCTACCTTATTTTTACTACAAAATTGATCCTAATTGATTTAAAAAATATTCAAATGTTTTTAGTTGTATTGGTTTTTAAATTCTTGTATATTGGATTTTGGATAATAATACAATTAACAAAACCCGTGCATACAATCAAAATTATTTTATGTGTACCTTATTTAAATATAATTGTTTAAATAACAAGATTTATTACATTTAATTTTTAAGCTAACATGACAGAGAGACGATTAGTTTTGAGCTAATATGATGGTGAGACAACGAGTTTTGAGCTAACATGATGGTGAGACAACGAGTTTTGAGCTAACGTGACAGGGAGGCGGCAAGTTAAGAAACGTGTTGTCTCAAACCCCTAATGTAGAGACGACGACATGTTAGTAAAGAGACAAATATAGAATTTAATTTTTTTATGGGACAAATTTAGAATATATCTTTAAAAAGGGACATTTTAGGATTTTTTTTTCCTAATAAAAAAACATGTTAGAGCATTCATATTTAACTCACCATATTACATGAATAAAGTTTTTATAATGTAGGGAGTGGTTTGGAGTGTTGTGAGTAAAAGAAAGAGAAATGCAGTGATTTTTCTGTATATTTGAAGGTTACTATTCACACCCTAGAATTTTTTAATATATTTTGAAAGTGACTGTGAGTAAAAGAAAGATAAATGATAATGATAAAGGTATAAAAAAATATTATTTAATTGATAGAAGAGAGAAAATGTAGTAATGTTTAGTGTAATTTTAGATTAAAAGATAGAGGATTGAATATGAATACTCTTATAATGTTAACGTGAGAAAACTCCATGGCTCAACATAAAACCCTCGTTGGTGTTTTTTTTCATAAGTAGAACTTGAATCAAATACCTTTATCTTTTTAAAATAAAGTTTTGAGATGATTTATCTCAATCACTTAGCCACTTAGGCTATGGATCGTTTTTTTGAACAACAAATTTTCTTTCCACATTTTTTCCCTTTTTATAAAGCTTGAACTCTATTCTTTGCTAGATAAAACCAACATCTTTATCACTGCATCACAAAAGATGAGGTTAGGCTATGGATAAGTAGCTATTAATATTTAAGATGATACAACTTGTTTTCGAACCTCAACTTCTGTTTTGTTCTTGAGAAAATTATGATTTGTGTCCTTATACTTTATGTGCGGAGCATTATACATGTCCGATTCTTAATCTGAGTGATATGTGTCATCGTACTTTTTTGGTGGGGTTTTTTGTGTCATTATGTTAGTTGACCGTAGAGATGGCCAAAAAAACCGGTTGGGGAACCGGTTTACCGGTTTAAATCGGAAACCGGTTTTCACGAAAACCGGTTTTTTAAAAACCGGTTTGACCGGTTTACAAACCGCCGGTTCGTCTTTCGGTTACAAGTTCTAGATCCAAAACCGGTTAACGAACCGGTTAATGGAAAAACCGGTTTTTTTTATTAACCGGTTATGGAAAAACCGGTTAACCGGTTTATAAAAAAACCGGTTTTTGACCGTTGTGGAAAAACCGGTTAACCGGTTTCTCCATAACCGGTTAACCGGTTAAAAACCGGTTTTTGAACGTTGTATAACGGCTATATGCCCTTTTTTTTGTTTTTGGACCGTTTTTTTTTTACCATTTTACCCCCACAAACATCTATATATAGTTTAGGTTGGGTATTGGTTAGATCACACTCGATTATACAACTCCAAACGCTCTAAACGTTTATTTCATACGCGATTATTTTGTTATCTCACGCTCAATTATACCACATTACCACTCCATACGCTTTTATTTCATAGTCGTTTATTTCATACTCGAGTATACCACTCTTATTTCGTAGTCGATTATCATGGCCTCCCAAAGTGCTGCTTCATCCGCCAACATGGGTGCCTCGAACACGGGAGAAACGGTCGTTCGGGTCATCCCCACGAAACGAAACCATGATGTTTGGCAACATTTCGACCTATGCGAAATGTCTAACGGTAGCCAAAAAGCTCGATGCAAACATTGTTTGAAGTTTTATGGCAAAGATGCAAACTCCACTTTAAAAGCGCATGTACAAAGGCCCTTTTGCAAGGCCTTGAAGGACGAATCGGGAAGTAGTTCGCAGCCGGAGATGACGAATCAAGGAGCGGTGTTTACGTACGACGTTGAAGCGGTACGTCAACAGTTTTCAAACTTTGTGATTCAACAAACACTTCCTTTCAACCACTTCGACAACCCTCAATTCACGGAGATGATGCAAAACTATGTTCAACCACGCTACCAACACGTAAGTCGTTCGAACCTTAGAAGAGATTGTCTTAAAGCATGGAAAAACGCTAAATCCGAACTAATTTCATACTTTTCAAACTTACAAACTGGTGTAAACTTAACAACGGATGTGTGGTCGGTACCTCATGGTTCGCCCGACTCATACATTTGTGTGACGGCTCATTGGGTTGACCCCGAGTCGTGGCAAATGATGAAACGAACCGTTGCGTTTCAATTGTTTGATTACCCGCACACGGGTAGAAATATTTTTCAAATCTTGGATAAAGTCATTCGACAATACAAGATTGAACATAAAATCTTTTCAATTTCGTTTGATAACGCGTCCAACAATACGGGCGCGGTTGGCCATTTAAAATTAAAGTATAAACCTATTTGTGATGGAGCGTTTTTTCATAGCCGATGCATTGCACATATTATCAACTTGGCCGTGCAAGATGGGTTAAACGTGATCGAAACGCAAAGAAACAATTTTAAAAGAATGTTACGAGATGTTTTTAGCAACAATAAAACATTTTCAAGATACAAAAAATTTTGTGTAGAAGCTAATTGTCAATGGTTGGGGCCAAATTGGGATTGTCCAACAAGATGGAACTCGACTTGTAATATGTTTGAGAAAGCCATCCAACAAAAAGAATCATTAATTGCGTTTCATCAAATTTTGTCAAGTAGGGGTAAATGTGCACCGTACGATCCTAGAAACTGGTTATTGATTGAGATCGTTACGGAGGTCCTTCAAATTTTTAAATCTTGCACAACTAGTTTATCCGGGGTTTACTATCCAACAAGCCCCATTGCTTTACCAAAAATTGCTGTCATGTGCACAAAGTTGAGTGAACTTCATTGTAGGGGTGCACCTTATTTTGATATGGGTGTAAAAATGAAAGAAAAATTTAGAAAATATTTTCAAGAACTACCCGCTGTTTTGACATGTGCTGCTGCGTTAAACCCTTGCATCAATGTTGGTGGTGTTGAAGCTTTAATAGAAAAAATTTGTGATGAGCTAGGGTTAAACGACGATCAAAACCCCTATTATAGCCAAACTTTAAAGAATGATTTCAACACCACCTTGTCAAACATGTATGATGTCTACCTTACAAAATACGGGTCGTCTTCCCAAATTCATGACTCGTTAAGAGCTGTTGCCCAATCCCAATCCCAAACCGACCTTGAAATGGGGATGTACTACATGATTTGGGAAGACGCCGGTAAACGTCAAAAGGTAAACACCCCAAGCAGTGAACTTGGAAGGTATGGTGGTACCAACTTTGTGAAACACATGACTCCGGATGAATTTAGAAGTCTTGATTTGCTGGCTTGGTGGAGATGTAAGGAGGATGAGTTTCCGATCCTCGCCGCCATGGCCAAAGATTTACTAACGGTCCAAGCTTCCACGGTAGCTTCGGAGTCTGCTTTTTTTGTTTCTGGCAGGGTTATATCGATTAGGAGGACTCGACTCACTGCACCAGCTATAGAGATGTCGATTTGCTACAAGGATTACTTGGACTCTTTAGATAGGGCACAACATCAACGCTCACTCGAGGGGGAAATGGAGTATGAAGCGGGCTTGTATGAAGACGAGGTCAATGAAGGATACACTCAACCAATGACCGATGAAGAAGCCGCGTACGACGATTACCTAAGAAATAGCTCGGGATCGGGTAGCGAAGAAAATTAGTTAAAGAAACAGCAAACATGGAGGCAAATCATGAGTAAGAAACAGCAAGTTCATGTAATTGTTTTAGGACTAATCAATAGGAAGTATTAAGTATTATGTTTATTTTCAATGTAAAAAAAAGTTAGAGATTCAATGTTCTAATTATTATGTATTGAGTGAAAAAAAAGTTAGTGGTGTATATAGTTGGTTATTTGAAACCTGTTCACTTTAATGTAAGTCTTTGAAAAAGAGCTTTTGAGTGTTAATTAACCAATTGCTCTCTCTGAAGCTTCACCTTAACATTATTCATCTAATATATTGATAATATATACACGTACTTATAACACTGAATCGGTTAATTATGAGCGAGATCCTTAATAGTACTAATCGGATATTCATAGATCTGAGATTTGTTATTGTTCGTGATTATTGATACGGGGTCCAACAAGTGGTATCTGAGCCGTTGGTGCTCGTTTTACACTTGATTTGGTGTTTTAATTATTTCGTTATTGTTAGTTTTCAGTCAGTCCGTTTTGCCTTGTAGTTACCGTTTTGCCTTGTAGTTACCGGTTTGTTTATACTATGAAAAAATAATGGTCTTCATTAAGTACAAAATATAAAAAACAAATATTCGTATTTGAAACCGCGAAATTTAAAAAAAAAAAAAAAAACCGGTTAATAAAAAAAACCGGTTAATAAAAAAACCGGTTTATTAACCGGTTCTAACCGGTTTCTAAACCGGTCCTAACCGGTTAGACCGGTTAGGGTTTTGACAGCAAAAAACCGATTATTAACCGAACCGGTTTTTTTCCGGGCCAAAAAAAACCGGTCCGGTTAATAACCGAACCGGTTTTTTTAAAAAACCGGTTTGTGCACCTCTAGTTGACCGTTTAAGAAAGTGTTGAAATGACCCTTTTACCCCTCTATCTTCATCTTGATCATCTACATTCAAGATTGATGAAGAATCCTAATATATAAATTCAGAAATTTATCCATGTTCATCTTCATCTTCATCTTCACCAATTATCATAAACTCAATGTAACTAAATCCAAACTAACCCATATTTACCAAATAAATAAACCCAGAAATCCACAAGCGCATAATCCAAATCTAATCATGCAAAATAATTATAACCAAACTAAAAAAAACAAATACAAAGACCTAAACCCAGAAATCTGAACCACCGTTTTCGAGCACCACCACCGTCTTTCTCCTATAAAACTGAGCTATTTTTATCTCCTTCTCCAACCTAAAACCTTAGAAAATGACTCAATCTCATATCAATTTCAAGTTTGACAAACACATATTGAAAACGAAACCTTAGGGCTTTGATTAAGACAATAAAAACAAGCAGAATTATATAAAAATTACCTCTAACGGTGCTCAAATTGACTATGAGAGACCTCGCCGGAAACAAACTAGAAGACAATGCTATAAAACCCTTGACATTATTAGAAAACAGTCCCCCGTAAGCATCCTTCTAGCTGTGTGACATCATCCCATATCAAAATAAAGAAAATTCACATTCTATACTGTCCATTGTAGGGATGAGATTGGGACCGTACCGGTCCCGATCCTGAAAATCCCGGTCCCGAAAATCGCGAATTCTTGGTACCGGTACCGAAATATTTGGTTCGGTACCGGTATAGGATCGGGACGGTACCGAGATTGAAGGTAAAAATTCGGGAAATATCGGTCCCGTCCCGTCCCGTACCGGTACCGATTCGGTACTAACGATACCAAATCGGTATCGATTTTGGTACCGGTACCTGTACGAGTACCGATTTTGCCCATCCCTAGTCCATTGTTTCCTTTCTCTTCGGCGGAACCCTAGTTTAGTTGCTGAAAAATCGTTTTTTTCCGAAATACATCGAGCAAGGAGGTGGAACCCAAGATTTTTTTGCCATAAAATATATGCAACACCATCGTTACCCTCGCATAACTCTTCAATACAAATGGTGGTTAGGACTATTGATGTGTGTCGAATCCGAGACTCGAATTTTGCATTAAATTTGCAATTAAATTAAAATAAGAGAGATGAAGCTATGATGAGGTTGAGGAACTATTGGAGGTGATGATGTCAATTTACCACCGGTGGTGACGTTGACAGGGTGTGGTTTGGTGTACGAGGGTGTGGTGGTGACGGTGATAGGGTTGTGGTGATGACGGTGCCGAGGATGTGGTGGTCGGAAGCGATTATACAAAACAAAAATGAGAATTTATGTTGTTAGAAATCTCGAGTGGATATCGATGATGATGAATTTGGTAAAGAAGATGTGCAAAGAGGAATTAATGGTCATGAAAGAACATTGGATTGGTGATGATGAGAATTGAATTGAGATGAGAATCGATTAAAATAAAAGGGGGGCAAATGAGAGTTTGTGATTGTGGTGGTAAAAGGAGAGACTTTTCTTGTGTTCTTGTTCAGATTGTGATGATGATGATGATGATGATAATTATTTATCTAGTTACTAAATTACCCTTGCCACTGAACGACCAAAAAATAGTCAATTAATGGCAGGAGTCATAGTGTACCCGCAAAAAAGTACGATGACACATATCACTCAAATTAAATATTGGACATGTACAATGTTCCCACCCATAAAGCACAAGGGCATAAATCATAATTTTCTCTTTATTTTTTTTTTTTGTTTTATTAGCCTTTAGATTTGATTTATCTCTACTTCAAAAGTAAAATTTATATTCTAACACCTAGATACCACCGGACAAAAGCTCTTCAATAAATATCACATATAGGGGTGTTAATAGGGTCAACCCTATCGGGTTTTCAGTTTTTAAAAATATAATCTAACCCGCAACCAGACCCTATAAAGGTTTAGTTTAGTAAGGTTATTTGAGTTTCGGGTTAGCCGGGTCAGTTTAGTTGGATTAATCGGGTAAACCATGTTCCTCTATATTTTTAATTTGATTTTTGTGTTTCTAACTTGTGGGTTGTAATATTTCTCATTCCACTCATTTTTAAATTTCTTTCACATGTAATTATCTTATAATTACACATATGCTTGTAAATGAACCGAACAAATATAAACGAACATAAATGAACACAAACATACAAATATAAAACATATTAGTGTGATATATGTTTTGAATGCAAATTATAGTTAATAACATTAATATGTAAATCAATATGAACGAGCATAAACAACTTAACTAAATGATCATAAACGAACGTCGAAAACAAGCAAAATAATTAAACCATCTATAAAACTTCCACCATTGGCTTTTTAGTGTTTATTTTACCTTTGCATAAATATTGTATTTGAAGTTAACTATCACCACTAATCGGGTTAACCCAAAACTCGATTTTGTTTTCTTCCAAAAATGAACCTGAACCCCAACCCTATTAATAGTCTGGGTTAACTCAACTAACTTGACTAATACGTTTTAATTTAACCCAAACCTAATTAGCTTATTCGGGTCTAGGTTAACCAGGTTTGGGTATTTTGGACACCCCTAGTCACGTATATATAACTAGGGATGTGCAAAATAGGTATCGGGACTGAATCAGCACTAATTTGGTATCTTCAGTACCGATCAATACCAAGTTTTGAGTTTTGGGTACCATTATGATACCTGTATATCCTGAATTTTTCCTTTAACACTGGTACTGAATCAAACATTTCGTTACGGGTACCAAGAATTTGGGAAAATCGGTACCAGTACCCTCTCATTCCTATATATAACCATCTTAAGAGCATTCGCAATAAGTTCTCTATATTTATGTGAGTGAGTTGACTAAGTTCTCTATATTATATGGAGTGGTTATAAGTGGTTATGTGTAGAGAAGAGGGAAAATGTTAGTCTTCAAGAGTAAATTTCAAGAAACATTGTTCATATTTTATAATTTTTAATACTTTTTTAATGTGGTTGTGAGTTAATGAAAGAAAAAAGTTAAAGATAAGGATATATAAAAGTATTATTTAATTGAAAAATAGTGAGAAAATGTAGTGTTTTTATTATAGAGATGGAGATACAGAACCTGCTAGGAATTCATTCTGATATCTAAATATTATCTTTTGAAAATCTATAATATAAAATATTAGTTTTTTACTTAGTAACGGATCAAGAATTCGTCTTTGTTGGACATAAAATGAGTTGGGTCAAAATTAGTCGAGGAAAAAGAGAGGATAAGGAGATTTGTTTACAAAAAAGAGCTAGCCATTCGGAAGTTCTTTACATCTAAATTTTTGTTTTGATTTAAATTAAAATAAGAATGTAGACGAATTTTGGACGAGTGAATCAATATATGAAGGTTGTCATCTAAATCGAGAATTTACTTAACTCTCTTTGATTATTAATATTTTGAATATGTGATAAACTTTCTTTAAGAATATAAGATAGAATAATCCCTCATTTCTAAGCAACTTATCTATGACATAAAAGAAAATAGAATGCACAACTTCATGTCTACCACGAAAATGTCAACTTAATTAAGCAAGTATATTTCGTGAAGTATAAAAATTAGAATTAACTTTGATTTCTCAAACACTAATCCTAACAACTTTTAGGGAACTATTGTTTATTCACATAATCCCTCTTAGTTGATATATTATAATTACACATTCCTTTAACATATGACATTTTTAACTAGCATGACAACCTAATCAATCATAATTAACAATCTTATTTTAGAATTATCAAACCTAGAAAAATTAATCATAACATATATTGCAATTTTTCAAAGTTCATACAAGTACACATGTTTTGGATAAAGTATCAAGATTTTATTTTTACCATTTCTTTTCTCTAAGAACATAAGTGAATCATGAATGAATATAAAAGTTTATTTCAAAGGTATTAATCATATATCTTGAACTAGTGGATTAAGGTGACAAAGCATGTCTCGTCAAAGGAAAATTGCAAAATAATCATTATTTCACCAAAGCTAAATTACTTATTCAATACAATCATCAAATTGAGTTAAGTTTCGTCATAGATTTAGGTAAATGAAATTTTAGCTCATAGTGAGCATGAGGATAAACATTGAAGAAGATAGAACAATCTAACTAAATTATTGATGTATCTTTCTTCTAAGATGATGATGGATGATTCCAAGCCTTCAAACTTCTTAATTGATCTTCAACTTGAGTGTAATTTGAGTGTTTCTAAGAGATAATCTTGTCTAAAACCTCTCCAAGCACTCCTAAAGCAATGAGACATGCAAAGTATTTATAGGCTGTATGGAAGACCAGACACGACACCGTGGATCATTTTGCATGTGCATTTAATGCGTGTCAAATCGCACATGTGATGAATAATCACATGGTCGTGGTTAGTGTAACATTACGATAAATATTAGATCAAAATGTCAAATCCCAAAAGTCCAAGGACAAAACTTGAAAATTTGTTTTTCTGTCTTATCGCAATATGCGATACCTCAAGACCCAACGTCATCGCTTATCGTGATGACGTGGTCTGACAACAGACACGTGCCCCGCCACATGTCCCCACGTGGCACTTTGTACAGCCACATGGCACACGTGGCAAAGCTATATGGTTACATGACAAGCCTAGTCGCGATACGCTATGGCCTCGAATAGGCCCATCGCGTCTCTCTATCCATTATAATATTATTAAAGGGCCCGTTGACCTATCGCTATATGTGATGGATCATAAGCAAGACCCATCGCGTATCGCAATGGGTCAGTTTGACAGCCTCAATAAATAGGGCCATCAGTCCTCATTCACAACTCACAACTCACAACTTAGTTTACACACCCTCTTTCACTAGAAAACTCACTTTCTAACTCTACCTCGATAAACGTGCCCACCCCTCCTCAAAATCCGTGCCAAATACAAAGTTACCTGTAAGACCCTGTTACCGGTGGCTCACATTTCGACGTTAGATTTACTCATTAACATAGTTCTAATACTCAGTTAATAAAAACATTCGCGGAATATAAAACTTTCAATAAAACATACATATTAATCCATAACTTATCTTAATAAACATACTGTCTTTAAAACACAAGCTAATTAACGTCTTTGGTCATCCGATGCCAACCTCTTATTCAATGCCACGTGTTCCCCTCAAGCGAGCTGCCTCATCCTACTCACCTGCGTGCATACTAAAAGTCAGCTACGCTGAGTGAGTTCTAGTTAATCATACCACATACAATTCATTCATACTTACATACTTTCATTTATACTTTCATACTTTCGTTCTTTCATTCATACTTTCTTACTTTCATATCTTACGTTATAAAGAGCCGGTTCCCTCATTCCTCGAGTATTATTAGGGCCTGGTTCCCTCTTTCCTCGGGTATTATTAGGGCCCGGTTCCCTCATTCCTCGAGTATTATTAGGGCCCGGTTCCCTCTTTCCTCGAATATTAGTAGGGTTCGGTTCCCTAGTTCTCGAATATTAGTAGGGTTCGATTCCCTCTTCGTTACCATACAACCATACCTTTCCTCGAATATTATTAGGGTTCGGTTCCCTCTTCGTTACCATACAACCATACATTAACCTTGTTTTATTAACTTTATAACATTCATACATATAAGCATACATATCAAACTTACATTATTCATAACATTACAACCTGACAGTATGTGCAATATCCGAAGATCGTTCACGTACCGACAAGTAATCATTCATACATTTCACATCATCACATAAGGCATACACTTTTCACTTAGGATAAGTGTATTAACAAACACATCGAGTATGCACATAGCCCCGAAAACATAACAAAGAATGAGGCTAGAAACTCACCTGGATCCTGTTGCACTCTCCGTTAATCGGTATCCCCTTCTTTAACTGAGCCCGACTAACTGTTAATTATGTATATATGTTATTTAACAGTATAATTAATTTAGTTGGCATTTAGTTAACCAACGTATTTCTTTCTAAGTTGGGCTTGTTTGTTTAATTCTTATATATGGGTCCATTAAGATCAGGCCCACTGTCCAACGTAGCCTCTGGGCCCAACTGACCAGGCCTAAAGTCAACAGAGAAACATGTTGGCCGAGAACCCGTTCTGGCCGAGAATTTCGGCCTGACCGAGAACCCTTGGTAACTGAGAACCCTTGGTCACCGAGAAATCTCGTCACCGAGAACTCTCGTTGACCGAAAACTCAAGTTGACTTAGTTCTCGCGTTGACTGAGAACCCCAGACGGAGGCTCGGGTCACCGAGAACCCTGGCCTAATGATTTCAGCTTAGATTCTTATCTTTAAATCCATTCTATAACGGCTAACGGTTCAAAATTGCTCTTTTAACCACCTTTCACCACCTTTCCTAACCGTTTAACACCCGTTCATAAAAATGCAACCTTTAAGGATCAAGAACGTAAATTTATGTGTTTTTAGGTTGCGGTTTAGCTTGATGTTCAACGATGATCTTGTATCTAGCTTGAGTAATCACTATCTATCCATAATCGGCTTGGTTTAGGCCCTGGATCCTATTTTTCTCTCTTGCGGCTGAAAATAGTAAGAGATGTGTGTGTTTTAAGGTGTAGGCAAAGTGTAGAATGGATGGAAATGGAAAGGATTAGGGGTTTAAGGGGGGTATTTATACTTCCTTAAGCCCATGGACCTAAGGCTCATCTTTCCTTTTTGGTCCATAATTAATTCCCTTTAATTAGCCTACTTATTTTCCCTTTATTATTTAATTAATTCCTTGACAAACCAAGTAACCTCGATATTATAAGAAATAATATAAAATATTATTACTTGAAATTTTGGGATGTTACAATTCTTCCCTCCTTAAAGAGGTTTCGTCCCCGAAACCTAACTATTACATGAACAGATTAGGGTAAAACTTGCGCATCTCTTCCTCGACTTCCCAAGTGGCATCCGACCCCTTGCGGTGCTTCCATATCACTTTCACTAAGGGTATAACTTATGACAAAGTTGCTTCTCCTTGCGGTCAACTATCTTTATCGGCTGCTCAATATAGTTCAACTGTTCATCAACCTCAATGTCCATCAATGGCACGTGCGACGTGTCATCAGCCATACACTTTCTTAGATGGGAAACATGGAAGGTTGAATGAATTCCTTCTAGCTCCTCGGACCAATCCAGCTTATAAGCTACTTCTCCCACACGATCTACAATATTAAATGGTCCAATGTACCTTGGACTCAACTTTCCTCTTTTTCTGAATTGAATGATTCCTTTCCAAGGCGAGACCTTGAGCATCACATTGTCACCAACGTTAAACTCGATTGGTCGTCGCCGCTTATCAACATACGACTTCTGTCTGTCTTGAGCAGCTTTCATTCTTGCTTTAATATGATCGAACTTTGAAGATATCTCTTGAACGACCTCAAGGCTTCCCATTTTTTCTGGCCAATCTCTCCCCAAAAAATCGGGGTTCTACATCGTCTACCGTAAAGCATTTCAAACGGTGGCATACCAATACTTGAATGGTAACTGTTGTTATAGGAGAACTCTGCCAGATGCAGATGATCATTCTAACTTCCACCAAAGTCTAAAACACAAGCACGCAACATATCCTCAAGGGTTGGATCGTCCTTTCAGACTGCCCATCTGTTTGAGGATGATACGTTGTACTGATGTTTAATCTCGTTCCCATAGCTGCATAGAACTTCTTCCAAAACCTTGAAGTAAACCGAGTATCCCTATCAGACACGATCGATAACGGTACTCAATGCTTGGACACAATCTCTTTGATGAACAAACTTGCTAACGTTTCTGACGAGATAGCCTCACGTATAGGCAGAAAGTGAGCACTTTTGGTCAAACGGTCCACAATCACCCAGATGGTATCATGATGCTTAGCTGTACGAGGTAGCTTAGTTATGAAATCCATAGTGATGTGATCCCATTTCCATTCAGGTATTTCAAGCGGTTGCATCTTCCCATAAGGCTTCTAATGTTCGCCTTTGACTTGCAAACAAGTTAAGCACTTACTAACATAATCTACCACGTCATTCTTCATTCCAGGCCACCAGTAGTCCATTTTCAAATCTTGGTACATCTTTGTAGCTCCAGGATGAATCGAGTATCTTGATTTCTGAGCTTCATCTAAGATTCGACCTCTAAGATCTCCAAGGCGTGGAATCCACATACGGTCAAACCTAGTCTTAACACCATGAGTGTTTTCCATCAACTCATTTTGCTGGCCGTAAATTCTTTCTTTCTTCACTAACCCTTCATCTACTAACACCTTTGACTGTACCTTGATGATTTCTTCAAAAAGGCTTGAGTTCATAATCAGCTGGTATGACTTTACTATTGCAATGAGTTCCTCATTCTTACGACTTAGCGCATCGGCGACCACATTTGCTTTACCAGGATAGTACTTGATGTCGCAATCGTAATCCTTTATCAGCTCCAACCATCTCCTGTCTCATATTCCGTTCCTTCTGCTCGATGAAATACTTCAAACTCTTATGATCGGTGTAAATGGTACACTTAGTACCATATAAGTAGTGCCTCCAAATCTTAAGAGCATGCACTACTGCTGCTAACTCCAAATCATGCGTCGGATAAGTACTCTCATGGACTTTCAACTGTCTAGATGCGTAAGCTATCACTTTGCCTCGCTGCATCAACACGCAGCCTAACCCACGATACGAAGCATCAGTACTAACAACCAAATCCTCATCACCATCGGGTAAAGCAAGGATTGGAGCTTGCGTGAGTCTCTTCTTTAATTTCTGACGATATTCCATACATCCCGGTGCGAATAAGATGTACGCTGACCTTCGTTCTATCTATTGGTGGTCTGGTATGAAGAAATATATCACTTTGTATGTTTCTAAATGTCTCACTTGGTCCAAAGTGAAAGCCGAGAATCATCGACCTTTTGGTTTACTCGAGCAACCACCTGTCCCCGAGTGGAAATGGGAAGGTATTGCTATGGATTTTATCACTAAGCTTCCTTCTACCCACAAGCAACATGATAGTATTTGGGTAATTTTTTATCGTCTGACCAAGTCTGCTCATTTCATTCCCATCAAAGAGACGTGTTCTGTTGATCAATTGGCTCGTATTTACGTTGAGAAAATTGTTTGTCATCATGGAACTCCATTATCCATTATATCTCTGGTCGTGATGGTCGTTTTACTTCTCGTTTTTGGAAATCACTGAAATCCGTGTTGGGTACTCGATTGGATCTTAGTATTGCTTATCACCCGCAATCTGACGGTCAATCCGAGCGAACAATCCAAACTTTAGAGGATATGCTCCGTTCTTGTGCCCTCGATTTTGGAGGAAATTGGGATATTCATCTACCGCTTATCGAGTTCTTTTATAATAATAGCTTGCACTCTACTATTGGAATTGCACCTTTTCAAGCGCTCTATGGTCGTAAATGCCGATCTCCGATCTGTTGGAACGAAGTTGGTGAATCTCAAATCACTGGTCCTGAACTAGTCCAAGAAACGACTGATCGTATTGCTCAAATCCATCAAAATATACTTGCTGCTCGTAGTCGTCAGAAGAGTTATGCTGATAAGAGACGCAAACCCCTTGAGTTCAGTGTTGGTGACTTTGTTTTACTCAAAGCTTCCCCTTGGAAGGGAGTTGTTCGTTTTGGAAAGAGGGAAAAGCTAGCTCCTCGTTTCGTTGGTCCTTTTGAGATTATTGATAGAGTTTGTATTGTTGCGTATCGAATCAAACTTCCTGTTGAACCCTCTAATATTCACTCGGTGTTTCATGTTTCAAACCTCAAGAAGTGTCTTGCCGAGGGCAATCTCCACATTCCTCGATGAAGTTAGTATCGATGAGACTATGCATTTCGTTGAGCAACCCGTTGAGATTATGGATCATATAGATAAGGTTACTTAGTGAAGCCGCATTCCTTTGGTTAAAGTTCGTTGGGATTCCAAGTAAGATGCCGAGTTTACGTGAGAGTGTGAGGACCAGATGAAATTCAAATATCCTCATCTTTTCGTTGTTACGGATTCTCTAATTTCGGGATGAAATTCCCAAAAGTAGGGGGATACTGTAACAATTTGGGGTTTCCCAGTTTTTCATTTGTAACTGTTACCCGACCCACTTACGGGTCCGGGCTTTATCATTAATAATATTCCCATATTTATCGAGTATATTTATTGTTACTTAACTATTGTTTACACTTTTAACCCAAAAGAAAGGTTTTAGCCTCATATATCTTAAACTTCAAATTCCAAGGGGCTACGTGTAACTTAGGATATAACCCATCTCCTTACCTGGATAGATCGTTTACCCATACCCTAGTTAAACGGGTCTTCTTGTACCCGAATTAAGCAATCAATCAATTAGCTGTCCAAATTCATTTATAATCAACTTTTGATTTAAGAAATCATTTTCGTATATTATTTTCGGCATCACCGACGATGTAATTATGTTAATTACACCATTTTGACTCGTTTTTCCCTTTTTAAACCTAACCGACAACCCTAATCTTGTTATACACGATAACAGTTATATTAATCCAATTCATTGTAAGGATTGATTCCTTGTTTTATCGCCGACAATAACCCCTTATATAATTGGATTCATTTGACATGTAAATACTCGTTCATCGCGTCTTCTTGGCCGGCCCTGTTCGTCCTCATTCTCCCTCTTCTGTTCTTCATACAAGGTATTTAATTACATGGTTTAGTTTGCGAGATCATGATTTTCAATAACCCTATAATTGATTTGATCAATTATATCAAAATGGATCAGATTTGATTCTAGGGTTTGTATAATCAATTTTGGGTCAGAACCAGACTGTGTTTTTAATTATTTGGAAACTAGTTATGCCGCAAATGGCTGGGTAGCCCCACTGGTTAACATGTGTGAATGTGGAGGCGGAGGTCATGGGCTCGACCCTCCTGCACTCCGTTTATTTTTGGAAAAAACTATGTTTTTTCTTATTCTTTGTAATTAATAACTAATCATAATAATAATAATGATAATGATTAAACAAGATTGTTACACTAAAAAAACCGACCTTTTAATGCTCGTAAATTCACATTTTTCGTTCATATATATATATATATATATATGAGTACATATATATAAAGAAGATTATAACTTAAAAATCCCCGTCTTAATATATATATATATATATATATAAATTAAGTAATTTTATTTATAAAACTAAAAGTAATATTTTATGTGTTCTTAAATCAAAATAATAGTTTAATAATAAATCGTTATAAGTATAATATTATTATAATATATCTTTGTTATTAATTATCTAGTTAGATCATGTACTTAGCGAGTCCATTTACTGTCGTTTTCTCATAGACTTAAACGTTCGCGTGTGATTCCTTCTCTCATTCTCACTACCTTAATCATCCTCGTTCATCCTTGAGGTGAGTACTAGATTCCCCTCCATTTTACTTGTTTTATCACGTTTTGGGGACATATGCGTAACTTTGTATATTTTCATATTTATCTATACACAAAACTGCAACCGTTGTCTTATGTGCTAACTAATCTCATGCCATACTTGTTATATGTTTATGTGCTCAATGTGAACCGCATTCGGAGAGGTCCAGCATAATCTTAAAAAATAGTATGATCATACGCTAGTCATTATAGTCTTGTACTATTCGACATCTCATTTTATTTTCTCATTGGTTGATTTGTTAATCTCATATGACTCGTTACAGCTACGTATTTTAGTTATATACTGTATGTATAACTGAACTGGTGTGTTGCTCACTCAACCTCGTGTTAACAAACTATATTATTTTCAGTGCGTATGCATGTCATCGCATGATGTGAAGTATTTGGATTTAGAAGATTGTTTAAGGACTTATGCTAGGAGTATTGATTTTGAGACAATAAATTTTTATGATTTTGATTTGTTTGATGTTTTGTTTATTCTGGATATTGTAATGAATAATGGTGTTATTTGAATTTATTAAATAGATATTTAAATTTATAATTTTGCGTGATAGTAACCTTGCGAGCTGTGACATACTATACACGCCCCGGCATTTCCGCCGTAGGTTGGGGTGTGACAAGTAGAAGGCAAGACCTAGGGAATGTGAAGTTTATAAAGGGCGAGGATTGGCGGGTACTTGTTAAGGAACAAGACATCAAGCTAAGATTGCAAACTTATTTCCACAACCTTTTCAACAATGGGAGGGCCTATCAAGAAGATTACGACAACGTAGCCACACAACGACAACAACGAAATAATTGCTACTGTCGACGTATCACACAGGAAGAGGTGAGGATTGCACTTAAGAGGATGGGAAGGGCTAAGGTGGTTGGCCCAGATAATATACCCATTGAGGTGTGGAAATGTCTTGGAGAGGATGGGGTCACATGGTTAACTAGATTGTTCAATATTATCTTCAAATCTGGTAAGACGCCAGATCATTGGAGGAGCAACGTCGTAGTTCCTGTCTATAAGAACAAAGGAGATGCCCAATGTTGTGGAAATACAGAGGTATCAGGCTACTAAGCCACACTATGAAGCTATGGGAAAGAGTTAGTGAGGTTAGAGTTAGACGGGAAACTCAAGTCACGATTAACCAATTTGGTTTCATGCCTGGGCGGTCTACTACGGAGGCAATACACATCCTAAGAAGGCTGATGGAAAAGTATAGGGAGAAGAAACGTGATCTATATATGGTGTTCATAGATCTAGAAAAGGCGTACGACAGTGTGCCACGTCGACTGCTTTGGGAGAGCCTACAAGGTAGAGGGATCCCGTGGAAATACATTGAGATAATCATGAATATGTATTCCGAGACTGCAACTAGTGTCCGTGCGCCTGTGGGAGATACTGATTTCTTCCCGGTGGAGGTAGTCCTTTATCAGGGCTCAGTGTTGAGCCAATTTCTTTTTGTAGTAGTCTTAGATGAGTTGTCAAAGTCGATTCAAGAGCCAGTCCTGTGGTTCATGATGTTCGTGGATTATATTGTCTTAGTTGGTGAGTGAAAACAACATCTGAACATGAGGTTGGAGGAATGACGAGTTGCTTTAGAGATGAAAGGTTTAAGGATTGGTCGTGCAAAGACCGAATATCTCCACTGTGACTTTGGTGGGGTGATCGACGATGAAGAGGTGCAGATCACCATTGAAGGCCAAGTGGTGCCACAAGTAACCAAGTTCAAGTACCTAGGTTCGTTTGTTCAGAGTGATGGGGAATAAATAGTGATATAGCCCACCGCGTATAGGTAGGTTGGTGCAGATGGAGATCAGATACAAGGGTTTTATGCGACAAGAGATATCCAGCTAAACTAAAAGGAAGATTTTACAGGGTTGTAGTTAGACCTGCCATGTTATATAGAACAGATTGTTGGGCCATCAAGAAGACGCATTCGCGAAAGTTGGAGGTAGCAGAGATGAGAATGCTAAGGTGGATGTGTAGGCACACAAGGTTGGGCCGAATACGAAATGACTAAGATGGTTTGGACATGTGAAAAGAAGACAGATGACGGCTCCTGTTAGATTGGTAGAAAATATTACTATAGAAGGGAGGAGGGGTAGAGGTAGACCCAAAATGACTTGGGATGAGAGGATTAGACATGATTTAATAGATATGCACCTCTCAGAGGACAGGACATGGTTGAGGATAAAAACTCTTGAAGACGTAGGATTAAGGTTAAAGACCTCTAGGGCAACTCATAGTTTCTAGTTACAAACATATTTTAGGGGTTTTCTTCCCCCTTTTGTTTTATGTCGCTTTGTTTGTTTGTTTTTTTTGTCATATCTTCTTGCTTTTAGTTCAATTGAATGTAATTTTTTTAAGTATTCATCTATTTATTTGCAAGGTATAAATGATATACTATTATAATATTTTATTTTTACTTAATTTTCTAGTATTTTAGTATTCAACAATATTATCAATATTTCCATGAATCTGTTTAATACTAGACCATTACTTTTAGCATTTCTATAATATATTTATTTTTTATTATTTATTTATTTATTTTTGCTATTTAGGTGTCTAGTGCTACATTTTTGTTTTTCTTTTATACGGCCCCTACACCATATATATCTTCTTAGAGTCGGGGGCCTCTCTGGAAGCAACCTCTCTATTCTTTGGATAGAGGTACGGTTGTCTGCATCTCACGCTCCCCAGACCATGTTAATAGTTTTGCTATTGATGGGATTTTTACTGAGTATTATCGTTGTTGTTGACACTTCATATATTTCTAACATTTTCATCACATCATAAATTACTTTTACTTGCATTTTATTTTCCTTGTTAAAAGAAACTTGAGAACATATTATTTATATGCTTCCCACTATTTGCTTCTTTTTTAAAACTTAGAAAACAACAAAAATACTTTTTATCATCGTTATACTCACAACAAACGTGATAACAGTGTTTTTCACTTTAATTGGCGTTCTTTATCTTGCCAAACATCAATAAAAGATATTCATAAATACGCGCGTGACATATTGTTTCAATATAAAGTTCTATTCGACTTCCCATACGTTATATTTGAAATACTAATTCAGAATACTCGTGAATGTAACCCTAATGCATACGTCACATTTGATATACTAATTTGGAATACTCGTGAATGTAACCCTAATTCGGAATAATCGTTAATGTAACCCTAGTTCGGAATAGTCGTGAATGTGTTATTAGTTATGCCAACCTAAACTACTTGTTGACTCACTTGATATTATACCAATTAACATTTTTTAGGCATATTAGAGCATTCTCATCCCATTCCTATAATTATGTGAGGGAAGTTTGTAAATTATAGTGTGAGATTGTGAGTGATTGTGAGTGGAAATTATAAGGTAGAGAGAAATGTAGTAAGTTTTGTAAATTTGGGGAAACATTGTTTCCCCTATTTATTTTTTAATATTTGTTGGATTGGTTGTGAGTAGATAAGAGAGAAAACTGTAATGATAAAGGTATACAATATATTATTTAATTGAATAAGAGAGAGAAATGCAGTATTTTTTAATATAATTAAAGAGATAGGGAAAATGAACGGGTTGACAATATTCTTATAAATTACGTGAATCTTAATATAACCATCTATGACAACTAAGCTTCCAACTTTTATGTCTAGAAATGGAAAATTAAATGGACTATGAACATTGAAATATACGCCTTCTAGGAAAACTTACGGGCCACCGTATTTCAATGGCTATAATCTTTGAAAATTACGCCTACAGTGTATGCAATGCGAGAATTAATGACTTGCTTGCTGTGTTCCTGAGTCTTATTAAATGAAAGAAATGAAAGGAAATGGAGAGAAAGAAGGAAGGTGTTGTGTTCCTGAGTTTCACTAAAGGAAGAAAGGAAAAGAAACAAGGAAATGTATGTTCCCAAGTTTCATTAAAGGAAAGAAAAGATAGGAAAGTAAAAGAAAAACAAGGCAAATGAAGAACAAATTGGATGTGTTTATTTTCTTTCCAAATTGGAAAGAATTGAATGGAAAGGAAAGGAAAAGAAAAAAAGGAAAGAAAGTGAAAATGAAAAGAAATGACAAACTAGGTTAATTAATATAGGATGAGTATCATTAAATAAGTGTAAAATTACTTAATAACTTGAAGGAACTCTTAAAAGTAATGTTTAAAAAAATTGTATGTTAATGTTCTTTGAGATTATTTTTATCATATTTATACCTATATCTACAATTACAATTTTGAAAATTAGTTTTTATACATATCTATATTTTGTTTGACACCTATGTAAATTTGTTATTACATAAATTTTACATAAATGTAAACTTGATTAATATATGTAATCAAAAAAATTTAGAAAATATGATAAAACTACTTTTAAATAATGTTAATATATAAAATAATTAAATATTTGTTTGGTTGTTAAGAGTTCTTAACTTTTTTAGAGTTTTTAAATGATACCAACACAGTTAATATATATATGTATATATATATATATATATATATATATGGTGGGGTTAGAATAAGAAGAGAGTTATTTGTAAGAAGTGTGAGAAGTAATATCGGGCGTTGGATGTGATCATCTGATGGTGGATAATGTTAGTGTGTTTTTTGTTCGGTGTGTTTTATTTTTTTAAGGGTAAAAACCACTTCTTACACTTCTTAGGATAGTTTTACTTCTTATTTTAACCTTGCTCTCTCTCTCTCTCTCTCTATATATATATATATATATAAATATTATTTAAGAGTCGTTTTATCATATTTTATATAAAAAAATTTATTACATATATTAATCACAAGTTTACATATGTGTAAAATTTATGTACTAAAAATTTACATATGTTTAAAAAAAACATAGATATGTATAAAAATTAATTTTCAAAATTGTAATCGTAAATATAGATATAAAAAATGATAAAACTACACTCAAATAACACTAACATACAAAAAAATTTATAAAAAAACGTTTGTTTTCAAGGGTTTTCTTCAAGTTCTTAAATAATTTATGAGTTCTGTAATGATACACATATATATATATATAAAAATTAATATAGATATAAAAAATGATAAAACTACACTCAAATAACACTAACATACAAAAAAATTTATAAAAAAACGTTTGTTTTCAAGGGTTTTCTTCAAGTTCTTAAATAATTTATGAGTTATGTAATGATACTCATATATATATATATATGTGTATCATTACAGAACTCATAAATTATTTAATATTGGGGAAAACCAAAAAAGTTGGGAAACTAGGGAACATCGTTTCCAACTCTTGATCAATCCCCACATTCTTATGGTACGCCCTCAATTATCTGAAAAAAATAACTAAAAAATTATAAAACAAAAAAAAGGAAAAAAAAACAAAATGTTTATCTAGCATCCCCGATCATATAAAAAAACCATAAAAAATAAAAAAAGTAATATAAAAATATAAAAAAAACGAATAAAAGTAAAAAAAACCAATATATATATATATATATATATATATATATATATATAGCAACCCCCGTTCCCAAAAAAAAGAAAAAAAACTCGATTTAGCCTTCGATTTAGTTTAGCTTTTATAGATAGGTTTTTAGGGGTTTAGATTTTTCGAGTTGAGGATTAGGTTTTTTTAGGTGGGGGGGGGGGGGGGGGGCTTTTCTTGTACACGAGACAATGGAAAGATAACAGGAAAAGAAAAATGCATAAATATATTATAACTGCCACATTGGAACTCGCGTGATATTGAACGTGCATAAAAATATAACTTGAAAATGTTCATGAACACACTAAATTCGCGAGATAACCGTAGGTTGTTATTTAATATATATATATATATATATATATATATATATATATATATACTTGTTTAATATACATTAATATATATAATTGTTGAATATACATTAAAATTATAATAAAACGTGTTGTTTTACATGTTAAATATTTAATAACTGTTGTTTTGCATGTAATATTTTAATGAGATTTGTTGTTTTACGTGTAAAATGTCAGCAGAAAGTGTTGTTTTACATGTAAAATATTAATTTTTACATGTAAAATATTAAAGAACTCTTACTTTACATGTACAACGTTAATGAGATTTGTTGTATTACTTGTAAAATGTTAATTAAAAGTGTTATTTTACATGTAAATCTTTATAAATTGTTGTTTTACATGTAAATATTAATAAGATTTGTTGTTTTATGTGTAAAATGTTAATGAAAAGTGTTTAACCCCCCCCCCTCTTAAAAAAAGCTAGAAAAACCTAAACCCGCTAAAAGCTAAACTAAATGTTTTTTTGGAATAGGGATGATGCTAGATATTGTTTTTTGTTTTTTACCATTTTGTATTTTTTTTCATTTTTTATATATTTTTTAATTAAATTTTTGATTTTTTTGGAGTTTATTTAGTATCGGGATGCTAGATAAACATTTTTGTTTTTTACGTTTTCGTTTTTTTGTTCTATAACTTTTTTGATTGTTTTTAGGAGATTTTTTTTTCTTTTACAAAAATATGTGATGTAGGTGATTGAAGGTGCACTATAAGGATGTGAGGAATTCATCATGGGTTGAGAAGATGTTCTTAAGTTCCCTCTTAAACATATATATATATACACTCATTTTTAAGATGTATGTAACTTTTATTATGATTCCCAACAATATATAATATATTAAAGGGAAAGTTTCTTAAATATCCATTTTGAGTAAGGTGGTCAAGATTTTGTCCATAACTATCGTAAATTTCTCAGATGTTCATGATTAATACTGTCGGATCATCTTAAAGTTGTCAGACTCACTTATTTTAAACTAGTAGCTATTTGCCATGTGTCATACACATCGTCGGACTCTCATAAATACCGTCGGAAGACTGTATATACTGTCGGCTTTGCATATATACCGTCGGCCTTGCAAAAACTTAGTAAATGAATTAAAAAAATAATTTTTTTACAAAAGAAATTATTAAGTTAAGATTCAGTGATATATTTGTGAGGCCGATATTATAAACCATCTTTCAACGGTATATAAGTAAGGCCGACATTATATACCATCTTTCGACGGTATATACCACACGCGGCAAGTAACTAATGGTGTAAAATAAACGAGTTTTAAGAAGTTTAAGGGATGAGCCAATGTTGTTGGTAATAGACATTGGAGGAATATATGATGATGATGATAGACAAAAGCTTGACCATATTTTTTAAAATGAACATTTTAGGGATTCTCCCTATATTAAATGCATTATTTGTTTTAACAAATTTTCTTAACATCATTTTAGATCAATGCTGAAACTCGATCGCTGGTCCAACTTGGTATCCTTATTTACGTTATCACATGTGTGATTTTAACCCAAGACCCCCAGTTTAAATTAAAGTTTTTAAGTGCATCAACTTAATCATTTACTCTGAGAATCATTGCATTCATTTAACATATAAGAATTTAATATATTTTAGTTATTTTTTGAAAATGCTGGTATCATTAAATGAAAAAAGGGACCCACTTTCTAGTCGCAACAACAATTAACAATTAACTTATAACAGAAAATTAACTAAACTAAATTTGCAACATGATTCAATCAACATTCGACCGTTTGATTTTATTTTTCAACCATAGAAATGAATTAGCTTTCACGTCACACACCATCTTTCTAATCGAGCGGCTCCTATCATCGATAATCTTCGTGTTTCTTGTTTTCATATAAACAAAAGGTACACCATCATTATTACTTGGATTATCGTTTCTCTTTCATATCCCACCTGTTGTTTTACCAGATATTCTAAGATTCATACTTATATCAATGGACATTCAAACAATTACAATGAAATGGTAGATAAACAGACAACAAGTTGCGCTAGAACCCACTTTTAGAAAGCAAACTCGATCATACTAAAAGTATAATAATGAACTGTAACATTCCCGAGGTGAGTTATGAGTTGTAGCACGTTTCTAGGCAACTCCCACATAATCAACAATTCTTGTCCAATACATTTATGTTATCCTGTAATGCGCCCCGTGATAGTTTTTTTATACGTCTACATGTGCTTATGAAATAAAGCCATTGATCTTATATATATTCTACACGCTTAATCACTTTATAACAACCTATACCGTTTCTTGATATTTTTTTTAAATATTTATGAATATGTAGAGGATGAGTGTGATGAATCATGTGAATAAATTGAAAACACACACAAAAGCATGGTGATATTCAATGAGAAGAAAACAAACACTTTTTTATTTTACCATGCCAATTTCAAGAAAGAGAAAAACAATAAAATTTTTTTATAATTAATTATAGAGAATTCTGCAATTTGTCTTCCTGTTTATATACACATTCGATGGGTTTCCACCTGAAAAAGATTTTGCGAAGTTTGGGCCCCTGTGTTTCTCCGGCGGGTTCCTCTGACTCCTACCGTCAGTTGACCCGTCGTTGACCATTAATGTCGAAGGGTAATATAGACTTTTCCTTTTTTACACACCCCTGATTCAATAAAACCCCCGATTTAGGGTTTTTCCCCAAACACCCAAATACAAACCAACCGTTCGAACATTGAACCCCTAATTTTTCCGATTACCGTTAAAATCAAACGTCAACTTCACACATCGCAATGTCGACCTCGTATTCTATTAGGCCGGACAGTGAGTATTGTGACCCGTACGACATATATGGTAAGGTGTTACTGTGTGTTCAAAATTTTCGTTTTATTTACTTGTATGTTGTTAACGGGTTGAATGTACTGTTGTTATAGGTGAAAGTTATTCAAATGCGTTCACCATAAAACTTTTCCATGGAGGGTCTTTCACTACCGAGGGGCAGCGAAGCTACGAAGGGGGGAAGATCACTTACGTTGATGAAGTTCAAGTTTCTGAATTTTGTAAAAGTTTGTTGCTTGGAATACTTTGTAAGTTACAATATGGTTGTGGTACAGCTTGTTGTTTTCATTACAAACATCCGCGTATTAGTTTGGACTTGGATTTAAAGCCGTTGGTTGAAGATTATCATTTTCAAGATGTTTTTGATATGATTAGAGGTAGTGATGGTATAGGTACTCACATTGTTGAGATTTTTGTAGAACATGGCAGGACTAGTGGTATAGGTACTGGAATTGTGGTCTATGCTTCTGGATTTGTACCTGATTTTGGTTTTGATAGTGTTCATGAAGTGAGTGGTCAAAGTGTCCATGAAGTGAGTGGTGAAAGTGTCCATGAAGTGGGTAGTGAAAGTGTTGATGAAGTGGGTGGTGAAAGTGTTGATAAAGAGAGTGCTGAAAATAGTTCTAGTGAGGAAGATGATGACAGTTATGATAGTGATCGATCAGATGAAAGTGATCCTGAGTATACGGCTGCCTTTCAAACACCCTTGGAGGATGTAGAAGTTGACATGAGGTTGTATAAATCTATTGTATATTTTGATGTGGTAAAAGCAGCAGCTGATCATATTAGTGATGATGATGGTTTAAATCCTTGCATGGATACCTATGAGAGCTCTGATGATGAGCGTCTAAGTGTCTTGAATAGTATGTTAAGAAAGTTCACGGGTAAGGAAAGGAATAATGATGATGAGTGTCCATTTTATGTTGGTCAGTTAATACCATTAAAGGAAACATTGAATGAAATGGTTAAGAGTTATGCTATTCATGCTAGAAGAGATTTGTATATCAAGAAGAATGATCCTTTAAGGTTTAGGGTGATTTGTTTGGGGACCTATCCTAATTTGGTTGCTGGTGAGGGGTCAAATGTGCCAAGTCATGAAAAGTTGAAGGTGAAAAAAGGGAAATGAAACCCACTTGCCTTTGGACGCTGCACATCTCAAGACAAACTATTGAGGATAATTGGTGTGTGAAGGCCATTCCCAGAAAACACGACTGTCTAAGAAGTAGAACAATTGGTTTGTACACAATGTCTACTATTGCCAAAGAGATTGAGGTTGAGCTACAAACCACCCCCAACTTATCTGCCAAAGAATTGAAGGCCAAATTCCATCAGATGCATCAAGTACAACTTTCTGAATCCAAGATGAGAAGAGAAAAGACAATAGCCTTGCAAAGGAAGGATGGTGACTACACCAAACAATACACCCACCTCAGATGCTATATTGATGAGCTTCTTAAAGCAAACCCAGGTAGTACCATTAAATTAGATGTTGAACCATGTGCTAACCATAACCTTAAAACAAGGCAATTTAGAAGGATATATGTGTGTTATGCTGCTTTGGTTAAAGGATTTAAATTGCTTGGTAGAGAACTTCTTGGGTTGGATGGTTGTTTTATGAAAGGGAAATACCCCGGACAGATTTTGACTGCTGTCGGGACGGACGGTAACAATTGCTTGTATCCTGTTGCCTTTGCAATAGTGGAAGCTGAATGCACAGACTCATGGAAATGGTTCTTAGATCTCCTTGGAGATGATCTTGACTTGCCTCATGATGCAATTTTACTTTCATAAGTGACCGACAAAAGGTATGTACACGTAGGATATATTTGTAATAGGCTAACTCATGTACACTAATTATGGTGATTTGACTGTTGTAGGGACTTATTCAAGCAGTTGAGAGTGTTTTCCCTAGGGCAGAGCATCGGTTTTGTTGTAGACACATCCATGAGAACTTGAGGCAAACCTGGAGGGGAGATTTGTATAAAGGCTTGTTTTATAGGGCAGCATCGGCCACTTCTGTCCCCTACTTTAACATGGCAATGGAGGAGATTAAGAAAACAAATCTTGATATGTTTCTTTGGCTTAGTGAGATCCCGGCAGCAAGATGGTCAAGATCACATTTTTCAGGAAGGGTATTAAGTGATATGTTGCTGAACAACCTTTGTGAATCTTTCAACAAGCAACTTGTTGGAGCAAGAGACAAGCCGATCATTACATGCTTGGAGTATATTAGAGAGTATATGACCATGAGGATTGTCACTGTGAAGAAGATGCAAGCCACTGCAATGGGCCCATTAACACTGCAAGCAACAAAAGCATGGGATGAAATCCAAACAAAAGCAAGCAAATTGACGGTTATGATGGTTGATGATGTGACTTACCAGGTATGAAAATTTGCATGACTATGATATTACAACCAATCTTTTGTTAATATGCAAATATGTTCATAGGTTAAAAGTCTGAGAAGCCAATGTGTGGTGAATGTCGGGGATAGAACTTGCACGTGCAGGAGATGGGACTTGACAGGTATGCCATGCAAACATGCTGTGGCAGCCCTATATAACATGATAGAAAACAACATGTATGTCGGTCCATTGGAGAAGTGGGTTGATGAAGCTTACTGGTTAGACACTTGGAAGAAGGTGTATAATCACCAAATCAGGCCCATACCAGGCCCTGATATGTGGACACCATCAAATTGCCCAACAATAATAACTCCTCTAAAACATCATACCCAGATTGGCAGACCGAAGAAGAACAGGAAGAAGGCACTAGGTGAGAAGAAGAAAGTGGCAGCTAGCAAGAAGAGGAAGAGGAAGATTGAAGAGGTTCGGGAATTGTTTTCTGCAGGAGGAAGACTTACCAGGTTGGGGCATGAAAAAAGTTGTGGAAGATGTGGAGGTTACAGACACAACATCAGAACTTGCAGGGCACCAATTCAACAATAATGATGTCAACCATAAAGTTGTGTTTGAGTTAGATTGATGGTGTGTGTTTGAGACTATTTAAGACTTTTGTTTTGAACTTTCTGGTACCATGTCATGGTTTGTGTTTGAAACAATCTTAAGACTAGTAGCATGTGTGTTTGATTTGGGACATGATAGTTTTTGTATGCTATGTTTGATTTGGGACATGATAGTTTGTATGCTATGTTTGATTTGGTACATGATGGTTTGTATGCTATTTTGATAGTATTTTGGTTAATGCTTTTAAAACTAGTAGCATGTAGGCAAATAATGCAAACATTACAATAGTCAAATTAAAGTACAATTCAAATACAAACAATACTAGAAGCCAACTGCAATGTTACTTCCAATGACAATCATCATTTGACCAGTCAGAGTCCCACACTGGATCGTCTTCATATGGATCATGATAGTAATCTTCTTCCGGCTCACTGGTGTACATGAAAGCTGCTTTCACAACCTCAGGGTTATAATCATCACCAGGATCCATCTCATGTTCTTCACTTGTTCTAAATAAGCCATCTTCTTGCACTACATAAGCCATCAACTCATCTTCACCCAATTGATATTCCTTGTCTTCCATTTAACTTTTGTCTTGGTCAAACTGAACATTCTGATCATCCTTCCCTAACTCAACATTATGATCATCCTTCCCTAACTCAACATTCTCATCATCCTTCCCTAACTCAACATTCTCAGTTTCATCATGGCTGCAACATGACTGATAATGTGGAACACAAATTTAAAGTAACTATATGAAACAAGAAACTGTAAACATTTAACATAAACTACAATAACAACAACAAAGATTACATTATCCAATACTAAAAATACAATGTTAACAACTAATCAATAAACCCAAACATAAACAAAGAACAAAAACCAACTAATTGCTAGAAACATCTTCAAGCTTGTTACTTCTTTGGTTTTCATTCTTGCAAAATCATCTTTCTTGTTCATCATCTTCACCATTGCTTGTATTACCTTTTCACAACTAGGGCATGTGGGATCATCAACCCATTTTAGCCATCCACAACTCTCCTTCTATAACGGACTAAATATATCAACAAACAAAAAACCCTAATTCGATTCACAATTCACAGATTACCAAATCATCATCATCATCATCGATTAACAGATTAACAAACAAACAACCCTAAAATTGACCTAAGCAACAAGACAGACCAAATCATCATCGATTAACAGACTAGAACCCTAATTCGTGAGTAATTAAAACTTAAACAACACAAGAATCGACGCCCCGGGTTTGCATCGGTCCTGGATATCCGGTAACATGTCGCGGCACCACATGAACATCTCACACAAACCTCATCTGCACGGCAAGGCTTGGAAGGTGAACCCGAGGAGAACTGACTTGACTTGGATTGAGACATCGTCAATCGGGTCGCCGGATAATGCCGTTCAATTACAGCTTTAGAGAATCGCCTGAGATGGTAACATAAAGGGAAAGAAGGTAGATCGACTGGTTATAAACTAATCAGGGGTAATAAAGTAATTTCCTTTTTTTTAACGGGTCAACGACGGGTCAACTGACGGTAGGAGTCAGAGGATCCCGCCGGGGAAACACAGGGGCCCAAACTTCGCAAAATGTTTTTTAGGGGGAAACCCATCGAATGTGTATATTAACCAGGGAGGCAAATTGCAGAATTCTCTTAATTATATTATATATTTAATGATGTACACATCCATCCATGTCAGAAAACAAGAAGGGACACCACAGGACTCCTAAAACAGGATAGAAGCAGAGACCAAGTGAAAGGCCAAGGCCACACCTACACTCTCTCTCATATCATAGAGAGAGAAACACACATAAGAGAGAGAAACAGAGAGAGAGAGAGTTTAATTCAGCAGCAGCAGAAGCCATTAAAAAGATGGAGGTCAAATAGTGATATGAAGATTAAAAGGTTTGTGATTCAGTCTCTCTTTAATTTAATTGTTTCATGGCTTCAAATCTGAACCAAATCACAAAACACAGAAAAAAGTTCTCATCTTTTGGCTCAAAAAGGCAAAGATTTCTTGAAACTTGTTCTTCCTATGTTGCTAATATCTTTATGTTTTCTTTTAAGTTTTGCTGTTTATTAATTGAGCTAAATCTCAAAGCTTTAAATCTCTAACACCCACAAAAAATTTATCATTTTTGGAATCCTATAATGAATCAAGAATCCAGATAAATTTCCTCATTCTTTTGCTGGTGTTTTGTATTAATTTAGCTTTTCATTTATTATTAGTATTTTTTTTATTAAAGCTCATTTTGAATGCATTTCAAATCTCCAAATCTTACGAACACTTGAAAAAAAATAATTCATTTTTTAGATATAAATTATCAAGATTTCTTTTCTTCTATGTTGTTCATGTTCTTATTATTTTGTTAATTTAAATCTCCAAATCTTGAAAAACCAGACTAGAAAAAGACACAAATTTCTCAAATATTTGTTGTCTATATTATCTCAAAACTGCAAATCTTGAAACCACCCCCCAAAAAATTTCATTTTGTACTTAAAAAAAACAAACAAGATTTCTGTAAATTTATTCCACTTGTTGGCTCAAGTTGAGCAAACCCCACTAAAAATCTTACAAAATCCCCAAAAATTACCATTTTTAATGCCGATTATTTCCTTAATTTATATTAAAAACCTAGGGTTTTAAATTTTAATAATAATTTGCTGAATTCATTTTTTTTTTCAGCAGATGAGAGGTATGGCATTTGAAGTTGCAACAAATTTCCAACCTTGTTTAGATTCAAACAAATTAAAAGCCGGCAGTAGTTATATCAGCAACAACAGCAATGAACCCATCTCCGTTCTTGACACTCGCCGGAGCCCCAGCCCTTCAACATCCACCTCCACCCACTCCTCCTCCTTCAACGGCGGCGCCACCACCACCACGCCACCAATGCTAATTATCTCCGACACCCACAACCCACAAACCAAATTCCCATCTGGGTTTGACTCAGATACTCCCGCCGCCGCCGACGCTGCCCGGAAAGATGACTGGTCGGAGTTGCAGCCCATTCCGGCGGAGTTTGAACTTCAGAATCAAAGGTTTGGTGTTGGGTTGGAAGATTGGGAAAGTTTGCTGTCCGAATCGGCTGTGTCTCCCGCGCAGGATCAGTCGCTTCGGTGGATCTCGGGTGACTTTGATGATACTTCGTTAAGCCTTCAGCAGCTTCTGCAGGGTAACCAAATTGACCAAAATGCTCCTCAGGGTGTATCGGATGCTCCCGGGAGTTTTAACCCGCAAAACCCGAGTTTCTTTCTGTTTGTTAACTCGGATCAAAACCCGCAAGTGATTTTAAACACGCTTCCACCACCACCACCACCACCGATTCTAAAAGCTCCGGTTTTTAACCATGGTTTTATAAAAGATCCGGTTTCCAATCTGGGTTTTCAAAAAGATCCGGTTTCCTATTTGGGTTTACAAAAAGTTCAGATTTTGAACCCGGGTTTGCAAGACAAGAAACCACTGATGGTGTCTGGACTGAAACAAGAACCAGCACCACCAACCGCCCAAACACCGCACCACCAACACCAGCTTATCTGTGACCAGCTATTCGCCGCGGCTGAGCTAACGCTCTCTGGGAACTTCTCACACGCGCAAGGGATATTGGCGCGGCTCAATCACCAGTTCGCTTCGGCCCCGACCCCACACAAACCTTTTCATAGGGCGGCTTATTATTTCAAAGAAGCTTTGCAAATGCATTCACAATCGGTTTCAAACCCCAACCGAATCACTCCCCCGTTTAACGGGTTGTTCAAGATGGGCGCGTATAAAATGTTTTCAGAAGTTTCGCCCATTGTTCAGTTTATGAACTTCACATCAAACCAAACAATTCTTGAAGCCATTGGTGATTCCAAAAACATTCATATAATCGATTTCGATATCGGGTTTGGTGCACAATGGGCGTCTTTCATTCAAGAACTTCCAACCACTTTTGGCGGCACCAGCAGCGGCACAAGTGGCTGTTCACTTAAAATCACCGCCTTCGCGTCGCCATCAACCCACCACCCGATCGAGCTCGGACTCATGCATGAAAACCTATCACAATTCGCTTGTGAAATTGGGATTTCATTCGAGCTAGAAGTCGTTAACTTCGACTCGTTCGATCCGCAGACATTTACTGTATCCGAAAACGAGACGATTGCGGTCAATCTCCCGATAAGGTCGGCATCAACTCACTTATCTGCAATCCCATCAATTCTTCACTTCGTGAAGCAACTCTCGCCGAAAATTATCGTTACATTCGACCGTGGGTGTGAAAGGACGGATTTACCCTTCCCACATTACCTCCTCCAAGGTCTCCAATACTATGAAGTTTTACTAGACTCAATCGACTGTTCCAACGTTGTTATCGACGTATCAAACAAGATCGAACGGTTCTTGTTCCAGCCACAAATTGAACGTATGGTGTCGGGTAAACTACAGTTTCCGGACCCGATCCCGCATTGGAAGTCATTGTTTACAGCTGGTGGGTACTCGCCTGTCGTCTTTAGCAATTTTGCAGAAACACAAGCGGATTGTGTTGTGAAGAGGATGCAAGTTCAAGGGTTTCATATGTCAAAGAAACAGGTGTCGCTTGTGCTTTGCTGGCAGAATCGGGAGTTGATGACGGCGTCGGCTTGGAAGTGTTGAATATGAAGATCTGAGAGGGGTTTTAAGTAACTCTGGATTTGGTCGTTATCAATGAATTTGATTAAGTATTTGGATTAATGTGGTTAATGTGGGTCTCTTTGAAGTTTAGTTTTGTAAACTTTCTTGCTTGCAGTTGGTCTTGTTATCTATTTACTGTAGACTGTTTATTAACATGAATGATGTTTTAATTTCATTCGACATTGATTGTGTTATTGGTGGACTTGTTAGCTCGAAACCTGTCGTGTTAATAAACGGGTGGTGGTAGATACAATCGTCAACGGGTTAGAATTGGAATGATGTATCATAAAAGGAGATCATTTTTAACTCGTTTGTAACACATTTATTGGTTATCTTAGTCGTGTTTTAGTAACATGGTTATAAGAGGTGAGGTGTATGCTAGTCGTGTTTGAGCAAAATACAGTTATAAGAGGAATTTGTATGAGTATCAATGTCTTTAACACGAAATAACATGTGGTTCGCATTCGGGTTAGGTTATAACCGTCACAACTGACAATGTTTGTGTTCCCTTCCATGATGGCGGAAACCTATATCTTTTGCGAATTAATCTTATATAAGAGGAAATCTAGAATCTAGGTAACTTAGATGATTAAACAGTTTAATATTTGGGTCGTATTCTAGTTGGGTTACAAGTAACCATCAAAACCGACACCGTTCCTTCCTACGGAAGGCCGAAGCCTATGTTTTTCTTCGAATTATTTGTTTTATAATCGTGTTTATTAAGAGGAAATCTAGAATTTAAGTAACTTAGATGCTTAAACAGTTGCTTAATATTTGGGTTGTATTCTACTTGGGTGTTAATAGTCAAAATTGACATTATTCTTGTTCCCTTCCAATGGAAGAAACCTATGGTTTTTTGTGAATTAATTCTTTTATAATCATGTTTAATAAGAGGAAATCTAGAATATAGGCAAGTTAACCAATCAAACATTCGTTTAATATTTGGGTCGTATTCTGGTTAGGTTTTAACCGTCAAAACTGACATTGTTACCTTCCTATGGATGCCGGAAGCTTATGTTTATTGCGTATTAATTGTTTTATAATCATGTTTAATGAGAGGAAATCTAGAATTTAAGTAACTTAAATGATTAAACAATTCATTATGATATTTTTTTTCTTTTTTATTTTTAACAGCAAATAATTCTAAAAATTTAACCGGCTAATAAAGAAAGTGTTTCTTAATCTCTTCCCAATTTTTCTCAAAAAAAGTAATCACGTGCCTCACGTTATAATTTCTTTTAAGTCTAGTATGGTGTGTATTTTTTCATACGTAAAAATTAAAATCATGTGTACCATATATTGAAAGTAACGTTTTCATGTGAGTCTAAATTGGAATTAATAAATGAACATATGAAACTTCATATATACCAAAAATAGATACATGTTACAGTTTTCTTTAAACAAGAAAATGAGTTTTTTATTTTCTTAATTCTTGTTGTATGTGAAGCTTGAATCTAAAAGCCTTCATTAAAACCTAAGTGTTTAAAAGTTTTGTCAACTGAATCATTACTCCATTGATTACAAGTTATTGTTTAACGTCGAATATAGAAAATGCATATTTGTTTAATAATAGACAATTAAAAAGATTAGTGACGGATTTGTTGTTTTGATAGCAAATTTGCTTTATACAATAAAACTTTACCCTTTTCGTTTTGTTTAGTGACAAATATAAACTTTAGAAAATATTATTGATAATTCTACTTTTTTGTAATGTATTTAAGTTTAAATATTTGAATGTCTTTTTAATGTTATGTTCTTGTCTTGTTATACAATTTAAGTGATTAATGATCAAATAAGAAGATATATATATAGAGAAATGCCGTGATATTCAGGATGATCGGAGAGATCTTCCTCCGACTCACATAAACCGGTCTAGCGTGAGGTTACTCTCAACTTCAATTAGGTGAAGCATTCATTCTTCAAGTTGACTCTAAGGTAACATAATTAGCTAAGCCTTATTTGTTTACTTCGAGAGCAACTGTTCATTGACATCATGAGAAAATTATTTACAGAAGACATACATTAGCTACATTCATATATGTAAAATCAAGATATAGTGATATAACGTAAGATCACCCAAAAATGTAATATGTATTAGAATATATTTTCAACAGTTGTAAAATTATATCTAATCAACTGATATACCATAACCTCAATCATATAATGACCTTATCATCATTTGACTTCATTTATTAAAGTTGTAACGATCATTTGGGAAAAAAAGCAAAGTCACAACCTTCTTTTTTGTGTCTACAAATTCTAGTTACAAAATTATAACTTATAAAGTTTTAATGTGTAATAATCTGGTTGATCTTTACTTAATGTTTTGATAATTAGGGCGCTCTTCAAATTATTTATGGTTCCACTTTTTATACGCGTGGAAACTATTTAACAAATATAACATGATATAACATTAACTTTTATATAGAACAATGATCAGGTGTGCTTTCAATTTTCACACAAATGAAGTCATGCCAGCTTCATTTATTAAATACACATAATAAGTACGTATATATTTTCACAATTTGTAAATAAGAACTAAAAACCAAAATGTAACTTTTTTCATTCATAATTAAAATGCAAACATAAAATACCAATATATATTATTGTCGTTGGGTAGTTTAAGTGCGTAATATTTTTCACCAAAACAATCGATACAAGTACGTGTCAAAGTCTCTTATTAGATCAAAAAATATTTTATTTGAAACTGAAGAGTTTGTAAAACTCAACAAGTGATAAAAGTATGAAGTAGAATGATTGTTTTTAAGTACTATTAAGTACATATTTTCACTCACTTTGGTGTTCTCAATTTCTTGCGAGCTAAGGATATTTTATTGTACAATACAAAGAATGTGTATGCCCCTCTCTTAATGAATTGAAGATGATATCTCTGCTTTTATTAGTGAGGATTTCACCATATTTCTTTTGCCTCATGCCGCTTCATCGTTCTGCTCCCTTTCCTGTAATCGAACACTTCTAAAAGGATATTGATTATTGACGTTGGTAGCATGTGGTTCACCATATGGTAAGTCTTCATGCATCTTCAAGAACCAATCATGTTTTTAATAATATTTATATATTGCATCGTTTTTAAAATTTCTAAAAATGTTAATATTCACATGTTATTAGAAACACACTAATAAGTAAATGAAAATGTTATAGAAAATTGATAATAATTTTAATCGTTAGAATATTTGAAAAAACTACATAGGTATATGAAAATATTATAAAAAATGATAATAGTTTTAATTGTTAGAACATTTGAAAAAACTACATAATGTTTCTGCTTCACGGATTGCTTTGTTCATAAAATGTCTTCACGATCACCTCCTTATCCGTTGTCCACGCATTTGGGCCTTAGGAACATCAACCAGACCTTAATTTCACACCACCATACCGTGTTACCAGATGGTTTTACAGAATGTAGATACTTTTATTGTTTACTTTAATCTCGATACAAGACAACTATATATATAATCATCTTATAGCTTTATTTTTTTGTTGCTGCGTTTGAGCAATACTACACATGAGAAGTGTTTGTTATGATTCTATGATTTTTTATTCAAAATTTGTTATGTTTTACGCGTCTCTACACATAAACGTTAAATATGCTATATATATTTGCTAATTTGCATTCTATCTTTGAACGTTATAATATATAATTTAATTATTATAACTTTAGACTACATAATCAAACTTGACCTCTTCGTATTGGTTTTAGAGAAAAGGAGGTCGTGGACTTCGTTTCCTAGTTGATAAAGAACCACAAATCAACTTGTACCATGTGCATTATCAACTTGTACTATGCATAATTAATATGATTTCAAGGATAGTTTTGTCTTTTCACAGTTCGTTAAGAAAATACCCAATTGCTTAATTTTCGTGTAATGACGTATAAAATATTGTATCTTTCTTCTTTGCTAGTATTAAACCAGACACGTTAACGTGCTTAATTTATTAAATTTCGAGTCTTTAGTATTACTTTATGTCGAAAGTGGGGTTTCTATCAGAATATTTTATGAACATAAAAAATTATTTTACTTTTGAGTTAAATTATTCAGTGTTTTAATAATATATATTAGGATTAAAATAAAGCATGATAGGAACATGGGGCGATAATTTATGTACGCATTTTTTAATGTAATAAAATACAAAACATGACATCGTTGTCGTTGAAAACAATGCATTGCAATTCAGATTAAAACAAGGTTCTCAATATTAACATCTTACTTGCACCATTTTTCATCTCCTTATAATCTTCCGTATATGTTTAGATGCAAATGACATACCTGCTACAAGCATACAATTAATACGGAGTAATAATCTCCAAGGCAGAGAGACGATAGTCATAATGTCATACACAGTATGTATTGCTAATATACATGATCCAGATTTATTTAAATCTTTCATTTGTTTTTACGTAAATCAAATTTTGACTTTCCCCGCATAAAGTAATTACAGAAAACAAATGTAAATGAGAACATATTCATAAACATGAAGTAAATTTTAATAAAAATGGCCCGAGTTTGCTGCTCAACCAGGTACTTTATATTTGTAATGCTCTTTCATTGTGAGTTCGCTCATCAAATCTTTTAGTCTTTTATACGGACAATGCAGTTCTTGAAGCTGGAAAAGAAGTTGCATCACTAACACAAATAGTTTAACAAATATATATTCAACAAAGTCACATTTCTTATAGATCTAGTGCTTCAAGATTGACAGTTGCTTTTGGATGAATTTTGGCAACTGTGCTGTGCTGTGCTGTGCTGTTAGAATGACTCCAAGAACCACACATAGATGGTGCACAGTGTTAACAAATTCCAATTCCTTCTGCAATATATCACTATGCAAAATAAAACAACATATATATATCAACCGACATTAGTGTTTTCTACAATCCATGGTCACTAAAAGAGTTAGGCCAAGTTGTACATTCTCTCAATGAAGTTCATGCAGTTGGTCATTAAATTCATCCCGTTTCTCTAAGGACAAGTCGGACTCATCAACTTTTGGATTTTTTGAACCTTCAGTTTCTTCACACATTTTTTGAATTTCTGTTTGGATATTTAAAAATTCATCTATCCTTTCTTCCTTCTGCCAGCTATAACTTATATAAGTAACAGTTCTTGAATTTTAAAATTACATGAATGTTAAGAAGGAATGCTTGACTAGTTGATAGTTCAAGTTTAGCATTTGCTAGTGTTTGAATAAGATATTAAGATGTATGGGCCCTTAACTTTGCAAGTTTGCAGGGCGCTTGCTCAACTTTCCTCTTATATACATCTAAATATTACTGTTTGAACTAAAGAAGCATCTCGTCTCTTTCCTAATCACTTTTACTTAGTGGAGCAACTGTCAATTGAAGAAACAGGGAGTGGATTTGTTAATATCACTTAACATCAATATATCGGTTTTGTAATCTGTCTCTCTTAAACTCTTTATATACTTGCATACTTTACTTCTTGAATTATCAAAAAGAGTTAGAAGCAAGATTAACATCTCTAGAATAGTTAAAAAGCTTAACCCCCCCCCCCCCCCCTTCCCTTCTATGTTTCTACAGATGACAGCACATATCAAAATTCAAAACATCTCTTCAACCGGTTCCAAACTGTTTTCTACATAATCGATTTCAAAGCGGTTCGTTGTGGTTCAACTTTCAGGTTTGTCCGGTTAACCAGTTCTTTTGTCCACCTCTAGTCCACGGAGGTCCGATCTTCCACTATATCGTCTTTTGATTTGTTTAGTTTTTCGTTTGAAAGTTCTTAGAATATTTTAATAAAAACATATTCTTTGTTTCTTCTATATGAAGCTATTTCGTGTATGCAAAGCTAATTACTTGTTTATATAGAATTAAGTCGTTTTTTTTGCAATTTTTTTGCGTCAGAATCAAATATACGTATTAGTTTGTTAAAAAGTGCCCGATGAGATTTCATGTAAACAAGTAACCGTGCCCACGCGTTGTTGCGGGGCGTGTAGGTTGCATGTTCGTATGTGTTGCGTATGTTGTGGTGATTTGTTTTTTAGATGCACATGTAGTTGATAAAGTTGTTCATAAATACTTGCCAACCATCGTTTAGTTCAAAATACAAAGTGGTTTTACATACATATTTATCCATGGATTTGATATTGGATGTCATTCAAAAGTTTCTTCTTTGATTTCATTTCATGGTTTGGAGGCATCTTCTTTTAGCCTGCTAGTTGCTTTATTTCATAGACTAGGGTATAGCCCGTGCTACACACGGGTGGAAAAACATGTCAACAAACATAATAAATTTAAACAACAAATTCAAGCAACACAAAAATTCTTCAAAATTTCGGACCAAAATGTTAACCATTTACATTGTCTAGATATTAAAAGTTAAAAGTTATAATAAGTTATTACATCGAACAACCAAAAAACATCAATAAAAGATAATCATGTTCTTTCATACTAAACCACCGTCAACTTCTTCAAACATTCTACCAAAAAAAACTCATTTTGTTTCACCACCTGAAAATATAATAAAACAATAGCATCCAATTAAATATATATACCATAATAACATATATAATAATAAGTAACACTTGAACATTTATAAAGTTGTTTTTATTAAATTGTTGTTTTTATTAAAATAAAATAACATACAACAACAATCAAAGTAAAATGACAACATAAAACATTTTCTAACTTAAACCATTAAACCAAAAAGATATATCAATAAAAAATTTTTTTGGCCGTCATTTTACACCTAACAAATTTGATACTCTTTTAAAGCAACCCGTTTTAAAATATTTTCAAAATGGTTACAAAATATAAAAGAATTGGAATTAGTCAACTTCAAAAAATTATGATTTTTTTTTTAATTTTTGACCAATGTTGCAACAAACTTTTAAATCACTGACATTAATATTTTGTTAAACTTACAAAACTTAAAAACGTTTTACAATAGATGAATTTTCAAATAACTTTGGAAAGATTAAAAAAATTTATGTTGACTTTGGAAATATTAACTTTATCATAAAATCGGTTGCTAAATAAGTATATATGTGTGTGTGTGTGTTAAAAGGAAAATCAAACCCGAGCTAACCTATTAAAAATATGTATTTAACTCTAAAAAGCTTTGAAATATAATTTGTTATTACGGAAACGTCAAATCTGTTTTAAACAAATTTATTGACTGCTTAACAAAAATAGTTTGTAAAAACATTCAAGAATTTAATTTGTTCTTATTGAAATTCAAAATTTTGACCATAAATTCAAACATCATAGGATTAGATAATATTAATTTTGTTAAACATATTATGTAAAGAAACTTTCTAAACATAAGTTTGAATATAATAAACCGGTTTATTGTAAATAGTTATCTCCAAAAATAACATATTGATTATAAAAAATACTATTATTTGAATAATTATACATTGAATATTATAAATTAAAAAAATAAATTATATTCAAATAATCATGCCAAAAAATAACCGATTGATTATAAAAAAAGTATTATTAGAATGTATTATATTCTAATATTTAATATTTCCATGTTTAAGTTTTTTCGAAAATCAGTTAATATTTAATAATTATACATTGAGTAATTTAGGAATCAAATAATGTAATATTCGTTACTTTTCAAACTCGAAAACCCAACCCATTTTAAATTTTTGATTTTTGTTCTATATATATATATATCTCAAGTTTCGTTTAGGTCTTGATATATTTATATATTCATTAAACCGACCCGTCTTGTTGTTTCATTGCATTCTTGTTTGTCATTTATCATTTATATAATATTCCGAGATTTAATACCCTTACTTGAACGAGTCAGAAACTAGCCGGATATAAGATGAACATAATCCAAAACATATTAACTTGTAATACAATTATAAAGCAATTAGTAGTTAAAGGTTCAATATGTAAATACACTTTATAATATGATTTTTAGGGTAATATGAAACTTGGAGGACTGAATGTGTAACTTCATAATTTAAATTAATATTAAATAATATATTCACCCAACCCCCCCGTCCCCAACCCTGTATCACGTTTTTCTGGCCAGTCGGAATCCGGCGACCGTGAACCAACTCCGGTGAGACCCAAAAGCTTCATTTAATTGCCGTTTGATACGTTAATGTATCAGAAACGACTTCTCCTTTAATCTTAAGCATTAATACGTGATTTATACCGCCATTAAAGACCCATTTAACTCGTTTTAATCACTAACCCGTCGGATCATAATCAATTCGTCATAACTCAAATTAAACACTAATCGATCCAATTGAAAACATAAATATAACTCTAACATACATCTAAACCTACTGCGAACATAATATTACATTAACAAACTCTCTAATAGCCCCAAATTGATCGTCCAAGTTTTTTCTCTGGCCACCGTCGTTCATCGTCAACCATTAACATCTCCAGGTAATTATTAGGTGTATTATGATTGTTTTTGGCTGATTAACAAAACCCCTAAATCGGTTTGATCAAACATGGATTTAATTAACAGATTTGAATCCTAGGGTTGTATGAAGAAGATGATGAAAATTTACGAAGTTAATGTTTTGGATATTATAAAGGTTTCGGAAAATATTGGTGTCAACGAAGTATATTATTTTGAAAGCGATAGTGTTTACAGATTATAGAGTTTAATAAAAGAAACATAATATATATAATTTAAACAAGTTTAAAACGAATTAGACGAGTTTGAAAGATTGGTTTTTAGGTGAAAAGCTAAAAAATAACTTATAACAATTTTTATTTATCCTAAAATAATTTTATTTGATTTAATATAGTTTTTTTATAAATTTTATTTGGTTTAGTATATAATAGAAAAATGTTTAAATAGAAAATAAAAAGCAAAAACGGCCTGACCCGGGTTCGAACCCGGGTCCTCCCGTTCAAACATAAGAGAACAAACCACTAAACCAAAGAGTTTATTTGTTAATAGATCAAAACTGAAACTAGGATTCAAATAAAATATTAGATTCAATAATTTGTTAAAATAATATTATAATATCAAACTTCATAAAATAATAAAACATTCGTTAAACACTTCTAATTTCCGGCATATAGATTTATTTACTTTTGTAAAGTTGTTAGTTAATATTTTGTACATTTTAATTCTAGTTCGTGACGTTCAATTGCTTCGGTTTCATTTACGCACTTTCGGTTTTATTTCAAGTTTGTCTTCAACTTCAAGGTGAGTTTCTCACCCCCCCTTTTTACCCTTTTTAACTATTTTGAGGTAACATATATATCCTATCAACAATTCAATTTCGTTTATTTATTATCTACAAACTACAATTCGTTACATGGACTTGTGTGTTTACTTGTTACTTGCTACAAATTACTTGCTCATGGATTACTTCAAGATAGTATGATCATACGCCCCCCTTTGCGCTCAATACATTTGTTGTTATGAGTGGAAAAGGGCCTCATTATCCGAGTACGTTGGTGCACAATCCCAACAAGAAAGGACCTTACTTGCGCTTATCTGAATACGCTGGTGCATAATCCCAGTTGGAAAGGACATTACTTGCTCATTTACAATTGTTCATGGAATTGTATAATTTTTGTGTACGTATATCAAAACTTGTGTGAACTCACCAACTATTCGTTTAGTTGACTTTATTTTATATATATGTTACAGGTACAATTATTAGAGGATGAAACGGAGAAGACACTAGAACTTAGGTTATATTAATAAATGGAAAAGTTGTTAATTGTTCTTGTATTTTCCTTGTTACAAACTTGTGTACTTGATGTTTAAATTAATTAAGGATAATATTGTTACTTAATAGTGTCACATGTGTTTTGGGCAAGCTGTACGTCACACTCGGGCGTATTCCGCTTTAGCCGGGGTGTTACAAATAATAATAATTATAAAAACATAAATTATTTCCTTAATTATTTTAGTCAAAGCTTTAAATATAATTTTAATTTCAAATTATAGTAAACAGGTTAACTAATAACGAATCAAGTTAATGTACATTTATATTTTTAGAAAATTCTAGAATAAATTATATTTGGAAGATCAATATTATATTTTAATATATATTTTAAAGATCAATATTATAATATAGTAAATTTAGTAAATTTATAATTTAGTAAATATTAATAAAAAATTAGTAAATTTATAATTAAATTTCTAGAATATTAAAGATCAATATTATATATGAAACAAACAATTTACAAACAAATTTATTAAACATTCAAAACAATTGTATTATTAAATCGAAGTTTCTGACTTTTGATAAAACTGAATCAAAATTGGCCGAAAAAAAAATCAAAAATTGGACAGAAATTATGTTTGTTAATATTTAGTAAAGAAAAAAAATAACAAATTGGACGAAAAAAATCAGAAATTGGACGGAAATTCACTTCTTAATATTTAGTAAACAAAACAATAAGAAATTGGATGGAAAATTTAAGAATTGGACAAAGAAAACACTAAAAAATTGGATGGAAAAAAATTAAGAAATTGGACGGAAATTCACTTCTTAATATCCACTAAACAAAACAATAACAAATTGGCCGGAAAATCTCAGAAAACATAAAATATGCTTATAACAAAGTGGCCGGAACATATTCATCGGATATTATAATAAATAACTAACTCTACGTGTAAGAATGGATTGTTAATTACATTTAATATATTCATCGGAGAATCGATTTGTTATAATCATCATCAATTGACCAAAAAAAACTTTATAACATCTCCTCTGAGGGATGATCAATTGAACGGAATCGAATTGATTGGAGACATCAATAACCTTGGAAGTGAAGAAAATCAGAGTAGAACGGAATCGAATTGTTGGTAAATACTATAGACATTCGATGTTGGATATGAGCGACGGAATTAGGGTTCGTATCTTCATGAGGAGGTTAGAGATAAAAATTAGTGGTGGAATGGTTGTGGATTATGAAAAATGGACCGGGTATAGTTTTCTGTGGACAAAACGGTTATTACGGGTCATGGGTTATAAAATTGGAAAATGGGTACTGGTCCTCGACATATTTAATATTGATTTATTTTAATGGCTAGAAATAATAAAATAGGAAATATTCCACATGACATCTAGGTAGCATCCTATGTGGAGGGCCTATAATGGTGCCATGTGTACAATTGTATTGCTTTAATAGTATTTAAAGATGAGCTCGTTTCTTATATTTTCCAATAGTGAGCTTCTTCATTCCATGGTCAAAAAAGGGTTATACGTGGTTTGACTTAGAGCCTTTTTTTCTTGTTTTGTTATCCAATGTTATCAAATAGATGTTTAACCCAATTGAATAATAATTGATAATGTAAAATTGGATGAACGAACAGGAAAACGTCGAACGTTGATGAACACAATTGAGAGAACTGTTTAATATTATAAGCAAATGAACAGAAATAAGTTTCTATATTCTTTGAATTGTTTGTTGTGTTTTACCTGGTTGTTGTTACATTGGCCTTTTGCCTTGAGATTTTGCAGCCGGTATTGCTGGGTCTATGGGGAGTGTTGTTGTTGTTACTTTGACACTATTGACTGCTAATGTGTGGTTTGCTTTGACTGTGACCATCATCTCTCTTGTTTTTCCGACAGATGTGAAAACGGGTGGTGGTGGGTTTTTTTGGTCTCTGTAGCCATGAGTTTTGATGAGGTCACTACATGGTATTCTGAGGAGAGCTGTCATCGCGTCATTAAAGAAAACTGCTGGCACGTCGGTTGTGTTGTCAGTGATGATAGCACTGAGACAGTACCTAGTAAACATAAGATTAAGAAGTTCATACCATAGAAGTGCATATAGAAAATTTATAAAGCAGTAAAACAGCTTACATGAAGTTTGGTGGTTTGTTGGTATCGTGGTCCTCGCATGAGAAGCCATGCGGGTTGTTCCTTTGTGGATGCATGTGCTTTCCGCATTCGGGACACACGACATAGAACCACTTTGTGTCCGTTGTTATGGCCTTTATTTGTGCGTTGCACCTGTGGTTGTTATGTATTTTTATAATGTTGTGTATTAGTGTTGTGCTTATTTCTAATTCAGTAGAATGATTGCTTACCGGTTGTCTATGGGGATTCTTTGTGAGTATATCTGCGAGTGGCACTAATTGTTTATCTGCTGGTAACATTAGCTTGTTCAAACTGTTAGACATGTTATTTTCTTGTTAGTGTGGTGCTAGATGCATGCATGTTTTATTGTGGCACGTAAACACGTCAGTGCGGGTACGGGTACGGTATGGTAGTGGTGTGATTGATAAGTTAAAATATTGCTATTATGTGATGTGATTTGTGTGTACCTCACATGATGGTTGATATCTGGGAATGTTGGGTCTACAGTGATTGTTGTTGCGACGGATGTCTCCAGTTGTGGGTGATATGTTACAATAGCTGTTGGTTTAGTTTTTTTGGAATACGTGTTAATTTTGATGTTATTGGGATGTGTTTACCCATGAATTCTGTAACCAATGTAGATGCTATTTCTAGGATGCTTCCCTTCTTGATTCTTTTTGGAGCTTTGATGTTGTGGCTTGGCCAGAAGGTGAATTCTAGTGTCTCATCGCTGCATTTTGTAATATAAGAAACGTTAACAAAATTTTTAAAATTGCTGAAAGTTAACTGTTGTTTTGAGGATATTAAGTTTATTTTTACCTTGGGGTTCATATTAATGATTTATATGTACTTAAATAGATGTTAGTGTTTTGTGATTTGTATCATGCTTCTTTACATCTTTATATGTAGCTTAGATACGATCACATAATACAATTGCTAAATTATAGTAAATCAATTAGCAAATATTAAAACACTAAATCATACACGAAAAGCTAAAAACACTATTTTTAGGAAAAGACTAATTATCCTAGAGAAGTAAATCGGTTTTATATCTACAATAGTATTAGGTAGGTAAGTGACTGACCTTAGCATCATCTCTTCATCAACAATTGTAATCTTTCCCAGATTTGTTGAGTTTGATGTCGTTGATTTTACTACTTTATAGTTATCAGATATCACACGTCCAATGTAATCTGTAGATGCAACATATTGGATTGGTATATGTGATAAACAAAAAAGAGTTGAAATTCTAGCTGGTCAGGTATTTTACCGGTAAGCCTTTTTGTGCCCTTTGTTCTTGGCATGAGTTCATTGAAGGTAGCAAAATCATAGTAGTGATATGGGATTTTTTTTGTTGGTGGATGGAACAAAAGTTTCTTTCGTTCCAAGCCGTAGGGATGCATCGTGAGCTACCACCGGCATATATGTCCTATTTTCTAAGATTATGTAGTCGTTGATTATATAGCACGATCTGATGGCGATATGTGAATCGAAATGGTTTTTGTGATTCGATGAGGCTGTTGCTTCTATAGAATCTCCCTAGCATAAGGTGATATATCAGTTGACATGTAGGTTATAATTCATTAATTTTTAGAGGGTGGGACTTACATGTTCGTCGATGAGCAGGTAACAAAGTTCGGGTTTGTTGGCAGTGCGAGTCTATTTTTTCAGGATGCGAACTTCTATTGGTGATGGAGTTTCAAACTCTTTGATTTCAGATATGCGCATCATAGACATTTGTGTAAATCTGCAGTTTGCAATTGAAAGTTAGACAATTATTATTGTATTCAAAAGGTGATTATATGCCAAATGTGAAATCGTAATGGCAAACCTGTTCCTAAAGATAACAATTGTTATGTGCTACCTATGTACCACTACTGCCTATAATTGTTCTTATTATAGTTAGTAGGTTAGCATGATATTTACGTCTATGTATGTAAAAATAGGTGTAAAGTATGTATGTAAAATAAATGGTGTAAAGTATTTTTTTAATTGGTATGTATGTGCTATGACTTATTCATGTATGATGTGGCGCAAGAAATCTGAGTAAACTATGTTTCTTGTTTCAGATGGTTCATTGTCTTCGTGTGGTACTATTAAAACCTTTAGTGACTCGGGTTTGGTAGCTCTGGACATTTCTACATATATTTTGACCGTGGCTAAAAACTGGTTATGGTAGATAAACGCCGATTTTATCTAACTATTGGCCTTGGCTTTTGTTTATACCATGGCATAGCATGGTTTAATTGAGAATTGTTTTCTTTTAAAAACAAATGCAGCTCTTTTTCTATATGGGTAAGGACTATTCGTGGTATATATACTCGAAGACCGATCATTGTTCCAGTCATGATCTCGACCTCAATAATTCTTTCCAACAGTTGGGTAATTATTAGTCTTGTGCCATTGCACAGGCCAGCGGTTGGATTCAGGTTTCTTAGAAGAATGACTGGTGTTTTGAGCTTCAGTTCCAGGTGATGTGGTGGAAGGCCATTAAAGTTCAGCAGGTTGAGGTATTCGTCTGGATATAACATCTCCGTGTCTCCATTATCACCCGCATGTGGAACTATTGAATCTATGCTACTGTAAGTTTTTCTTGTTTACGGACACATGGATATTGTATAATTGTTTATATGTTGTGTAGTTTCGTTTTGAGGCAGACAATCGCCTTTTTAGAGAGTTGTCGCTGAAGGATTTTGTAGGGTTTCTGCATCGTATATGAAGTGTTTCAGTTCAGACAATGTTGTGTCTGAGTATTGAATGATGTGTTCGGATGGAATCTGTATTTTCTTTGTATTTTGAGGGTCATCCTTATGGGCTATGCCTAGTTTTCCGTCGCCCAATGATATGAGCCACGAGGAGAACCGTGCGTGGGAGAATGCCTCTGACTGGTTCATGTCAGGCCTTTGTAGCCTCATGTTTTGGGTTAGTTGATATATCTTAAAATGTCGCCATAGGTATGAGTTTGGTAATGAAGATGCAATTATAGATGATATTGAGGCTTTACGAACAATTGGCAATGTTTGTCTGAAGTCTCCTCCTAGCAACATGGATTTTCCACCAAAAGGCACACACGATTTATCAAGAATGTCTTGAAGTGATTTATTCAATGACTCGAAGCATCGTCGATAACTCATTGGTGCCTCATCCCAGATAATTAGGACTGCTTCAGTTATCAATAGGGATAGGTGAGTATTTTTCTTGATATCACACAAAGAGTCATCTGCCAAATCCAATGGTATCTTGAATCGAGAATGAGTGGTTCTTCCGGAAGGCAACAACAACGACGCTATTCCGGAAGCTGCAACCGCAAGCACTACATCACCTTTACAGCAGATAGCAGAGATAATTGTTGACCATAAGAACGTTTTTCTGGTTCCACCATGGCCATAGACAAATGCCAAGATCTGATTGCTGGATGTTATAGCCGTGAGCACGTCGTCGTATATTACTTTTTGCTCAGTATTTAACAGAGATTTAGATGCCTCATGTTCACGTGAGAGTTGTTCTCTATCATATTATTTCTCTCCCATCCGTAGAGTGTTTTGTATACGCTCTATGAAATTTGATGCCGGCATTGGTAAACCAAATGATGATAAATTCTTTCTGTTAGGACTTGAAATCAACAACAATTGAAGCTCGCATAGAACAGACTATTGTCAGTCGTTATAGTTGGCTATGTTATAATTCCGGGCTAAGTCCTCAGACATTTTGGACCAGTGTTCGTTCCACAGTTGTAATGGATTTGATATGTCACAGTACAAAAGCATATGGATGAATAGCGATCGTAGCTCGGTAGCAGTGGCCCAACCTGCTGCTTCATTAAAGGTGTAGGACCACTCATTGTCATCTTGAAGCAAGCCGATCTTCGCGCATGCATCACGAAAAGTTGAGCAAACATGTACATCTACTGTACGTATCGATGCAAAAGACTGACAACCTCTCTGAAGATTTAGAAGCATTCTAAGAAAAAACTTTTCTCCTGAGCTTGGATGTACATATATCAGTCTTCCTATGGCTGGAGTTATACCATATGAACGTCTAAGCCAAGACTTTGATCTAACGTTCCACGTGTATTCAAGCAGATAGTCAACGTATCTTAGGTGTCTCCCTGACGGATCATATCGATTGTTGGAAAGCCATTCTGTTAACGTTGCACGTGTAATTAACCTATTTTCAACAATGTTGTTCAGGTTGTCATTATCCCTAAATGTTACGTTCTGTGAGTTTTCTAAGTGAACAGATAGAACCTGAACCGGTGGATTCCTCTCGTGAATCGGAAAATTGAATATTCTCAAGGTGGCTTCATGTGGACATATGAAACGACCGTCTACAAAGTTTTGTATCTCATCTACTTGAGATGGAGCCTCATTCTGAATATTGGGTTCATTAGGAGACTTTGTGATATTGTAACGAACACGATCAGAACCTTTAGAAATGTATTTGAAAAGGTATTTAATAAGCATACTCCAGCCACAATACTCGATGTTAATGTGTGCCATGAAGTGTAGACAAAGAGCTGATTACAAGGAACAACATATCTACTATCGACAACCACATCATTCATGTATACAGTAAACCCCGAAGGTCTACGTCTGTAATGCACGTAACCCTTCTTATCGAAGAAAGTTGTTGTCTGAAAGTCTTTGGGAAAACCTTTAGAACACGATCCGTTAAACATGCAGGTTGAGCTCGGCCTAACTAAACCGCATGGACCATGAATCATTAGCTCTGTAACGACCTTATACAGTAATGGATCTTCATTAGGGTTGGGTATCTCAGCAGATACGAAGCTATCAATATCCGTTGGTTCCGTGACCTCAGATGTTCAATTCACCCAAAGCATTAGATGGCAATGAGGGAGACCTCTCTTTTGAAATTCTATCCTGTACAAATCTGCCAAAAGGTAAATATAGACATTGCATCATAACTGCAATTAAAGACACATAGATTGAATGAACACAAAGAGAATCTAAAGGTGTACCTGCGGTGACTGTCCCGAAAGGTTTTTTCTTCTTAAGAAAGTTTATGAGAGATTTAACCTTAATTTGGAAGACTCTTGATATTATATCAGGACGGTCCTCTGGTTTAAGGGACAAAAAGCTAGACATATGCCTCTGAATCTCCGGCCATTTCACATTACATGTAAAAGTTATGAAAAAATGAAGATTTCCATGGACTTTACAAATTTCAAGGGCATCTAAGTAGTGTTTGTACATATAACGTGGCCCACCGGTGAACGAAAATGGCAAAACCATGCTTTTTCCAATTGACCGACCTTCTGAATCACCTCGTTCAACAGCGTCATGAATGCCTTGAAAAATTTCTTAACGGAAAACATTTTGATTCATCCTAATTTAATCCAGACGACTTTGTTCAATGGATACGTACGCATCAACAATATATTTCTGCAAAAGACGACCTCCCCTCAACATATGGGTGTGTATACTTAGTCTATCATGCAACAGATAACTATAGTACATGTTCATTGAGAGTTTACGGTCACTATTAGATGTACTGTTACGCAGGCGTATATTGGGAGACCAACCACTTTCACCATGTAAAAAAAGAAGGGATACTGTAATGGCATATACGACTGATGAAGCTTGCTTATACGTTGTGGGACTCCATTCTTGTGACGAATGACAACATCAAAGCTGTTGCATGAGGAACCGCCATCCGGAATTATAGCTCCAATAGACCCCGAAGAAGGCTTGTCATATGATTGCGCATTATGTGAACTGTAAAGATGAAAGCTAAAGTCTGATACGTCAGAGGAGCTGCATAAGTCTTTTGCTGTCCGAAAAAGTTTAACCAACTCATTGGTGGTGGTTAAGACATCCATACGAACTCTCACGTTTTCTTGTTTGATGCGTGAACGACCGTCACCAGAAAACACACCAATCCTGTTTGAAAGCTCATTATCGGTATCGTACACATACATCTGTAAAAAACGTGGTGCTTCGTTTGGAGGAGGACAAAGACTACCAATCCAGTGATATATCTGGACCTCAACCTTGAATACATACGGACCGGATCCGTCATTTATGAAATCATCAACTTTGGCACCAAAAGATGTCATAGAGAACATGGAGTTATACGCTTTGACATTCTTTTGAAAGTCAGTTTCCTGAAAAAGCCTAATAATTGATTTAGGAGGAATTCTAGGGTAAGGTAGCATGACTCGACCAGCCCTACACCAATGTGAATACTTGGGATGCCTACCAGCGGGACCAGCTTTGAGGCGCTCATCAAACCAAAAGAAAGCATCACAAAACTCACATGTCCAGTTACAGTCTCCGTTGTCATGGTAAACTGACTGACACATAGATGAAGCCGACAACAAAGACATGCGGTTGGCAGAAAGTGATGAAGACTCGGTGGTGTCATTAGTAGATAAGTAAGACGTTTGTTGTATCGAAAAAAGCAACGGAAGAGGTTCGTTTTCGGCGGTTCGGCATAAGGAAAGAGGAAACAAAACAACCAAACGCACAAACAATGTTTCTAGAAAGTAAACAAAGAAAAATACTAACCTAAACCTAATTAGGAACCTAGCAACATAGGAAAAACAGGGCTTCTACCTTAAACTATAGTTGCAACATCAATATTAAAGACAAAATAACACATTAGAACCTACCGATAATAACGTGTGTGGCAAATGATGTGTAACATCCCGAAATTTCTAAAAATAATATTAATTATATTAATTATTATTGATGAGAAAGTTTACTCGGGTTAGCGGAGAAATAATAAATAAAGTAGGAGTTAGTATGGGTCGGGCTAGTGTTGGGTAATGTATATGGGTTATGGACTTGGGTTAATAAGGAAGGAAGATGGACCATGGGCTCAAGCCCATGATCCATAATATTTAACCCTTAAATCACCCTTTAATCATTTCATTTCACATATTTCATACACCACCAAAACACACACTTAGCTTTCTCTCATCCTACTCTCTCTCTCTCTAGCCGAAACAAAGAAGAAGAAGAAGGAGAATCGGTTTTCAACCCGAGGTAAGATTAGTATAATGTTGTATGAACCCATACCCGTTAGATTTAGTCGCTAAATGACGAGCTGACACCGTTAAACCGTTGAAGTCACGAGATCCGGGTGGAATCGGGTATAAACCGAACCTAAGATGAGCTTAGGATTCACCCTAGCTTAGATCTGGATCGAACGGGATGAGAAACAGTGAAAATGGTGGTGAAATAAGCGAGATCTCGCTTTTCCAGCGAGATCCCGCTATTCCGGCAATGGCGGCGCCGGAGATGTGGGTACGAGGTGTCAGAGAATGTTCTGACATTCTGACCTAACCTTATTTCTCTATGTGAAACTAACGAATTAAAGGTAATTTGTTAACGGAGGTTTGACAAACTAGCCCTAATTCGTGAACTGATTCGTGAACCGATTCGTTAATGAAGGAATGAAGAACTAGCTCTGATTCGTTAAGGAAAGAATAACGAATTAAATCTAATTCGTTAAGTAGTTCGTTAAGGGAGAACTGACGAATGAACCCCAGTTCGTTATGGTTCAATTCGTTACGGAAGGGTCCAGTTCGTTAAGAGGACCAGTTCGTTATAAAGGTTCAATTCTCTACAAGGTCCACTTCGTTAGAGGGTTCAGTTCGCTATAAAGGACGATTCGTTATATAGTGACGAATTAGCCAATTCGTTATGGGAGACTAAATAACGAATTAAACCCAATTCGTTAAGGGCCAAGTAACGAACCAGATGTTAATAGAATGACAGAATGGTCCCTGGACTTAGACAAAACGATATAAATACATATTAGCCCTTGGAATTGATAATTAATGAAAGACACCTTTACAAATTAACGTGTAACGATTAACAAACCGGTAAAGATTCAATGAGGTAAAACCGGCTTAGACGCGTAAGGCTAATGTAACATTTCCAAATTTTCCAAAAAAAAAACATATGGTGGAAAATATAAAATAAGAAAATGGAAATACCCCACTTTGAATAAATGAAACATGTGTTCATCCCACATTGAAAGATGGAAAAATATGGAATTTCCCACGTGGGTATAAATATGGAAGAAAATTTGATCCCACATGGAAACTTAAAAGAAAATGGAAGCTCTTTATAAGGATAAATATTCTTAGCCATAAATATTATATGGTTTATTTTAGATTTCGTTATTAGTTTTAATTAATAGCATAAGTAACTTAATGGAAGCATTCCAAAAATCTATCCGTTACCAATATGAGTATGGAAATTGTAAACCCAACAGAAAAAAAATTAATTAATTATAGAAACACAAATGAACCCATGGTATTTCAAAAAAAAAAAAAAAAAAAAAAATCAAACACCATCAAAACCAACCTTAGAAAAAGAAAATACTTGGAATAGCTAAGAAAAAGAAAAGGAGAAAGAGACAAGAAATTTGTATAACACAACTACAGCCATAGCCACAACTCACAACCACATGGAGCTGCATAGAAACCCATATCAAAGAAGATGTCTTGATGAGTGTGAAATATTCCAATAAGCAATCAATAATAGGAACGTAGGGACGTCTATTAACCCTCCAGCCCACAATCAAAAAGTTGAAATCCAAGAAGTTGATATTTTTCCCGACGAACAATCAAACCCATGTCGGTTAGAAGAATGATGAATAAATGATTGGCAGTTCCACTTTATGATAAAATTCCTATGCACTTTGTCAACCCTTAAACTCCAAACAACCCATTTCTTAAGTTGGAATAAACACAACTAATCTCTAGCAAGTATAATTAAGGGAACATGTGGGGCTAAGACTCAAGATATAAGATTACAAACAATACGGAGATAAAGATCTGAAGGCAATCCGACTGATGGATATAAAGCAAAGCTTTACTTAGAATTATTACAGTCGGAAATCATACATCTAAAAGAGCCACTAAAACATATTATAATCATTGTATTTTGCTTTTTAACATAGGTAAAATATATAAAATGTAAAATAGAAATGATACATATAAAGTCGCAATGATCAACAATTTTAAAGTTTATATGCCAATTTGATATTCATAAGAGAAGATAGAGTTATTAGATTCTAAGCAAATTTACCGGATTCAATGGATTGGTTAGTAGCCAATCATGATCAAATCCTATGTAATAAGAATTTTGTTGTGATTTGTACGCCAATAGGAGAGATTATTACAATTTCAAGGAGACAAGATTTCTAAGCCTATAAAGTTCAAGAAAGCAACAAACTACCTAAGGAAGAAAGGCATAGTATTAGAATATGCTGATCTCTTTCCAAAAGATTTCCCTGCACAATCACCAGATTGTGAAATTAAAATTTAGAATTTATGTCATACCAGAAGTAGCGCCAATTGCTAAAGCACCTTATCGTTAAGCACCAACAGAAATGCTAGAATTTAAGAAGCAATTAGATTAATTGCTAGAAAAAGGATTTATAAGATCAAGTTCATCACCTTGAGAAGCATCAGTGCTTTTAAATTTGAATCGATGAATATATGTATCGATTATAGAAAACTGAATAAGGTCACAATTAAGAATCGGTATTCCTTACCAAGAACTGATGATCTACTTTGATCAAACATTAAGGAGCTCGATTATTTTCTAAAATTGATTTATGTTCAGGATACAATTAATTAAGGAAAAGTAAAGATTAATGACTTCTAGTAACGTTATTACTTGACAAGTAAAAATCTATATAAACACAAACAAGTAAGCAAAATTTAAACCTTAAACCAAGTTAATCGGTATCGGCAATTAAAGATTAAAACAACTAACCAAGTCAACAGCAAAATAGATGACCAACAAAGAAAGATTAATAAGGTATTTGAAATATTAGAGAATAAGAAAATCCTAAGACTGTTTATAGATTGAGAACATGGTCACTACAAGTTTACACTAATGGCGTTTGGTTTAACCAATGCCCAAGCTACATTTATGGATATGATATGTAAACTGTATTTGGATAAATTTGTAATCGTTTGTGTAGACGATGTACTTATTCATTCCAAAAGTAGTTATAATCATGTCAAACATCTTCATACTTTTTGACACTATTAAGAAAAGAAAAGCTTTATGCTAAATTCTCAAAGTGTAAATTTTGAAGTACAATTTCTAGGTCATTTTAATAACAATGAAAATATTCGTATGGACCCTACCAAAATAGAAGCTATGGGAAGTTCCTAAAACTCATACAGAATCATAGTTTCTTAGGATTAGCAGAATATAATAGACTTTTCATTCAAAATTTTCCTCAAATAGAAGTCTTGTTAACAAAGTTAACATGCAAGAATGTCAAATAATGAACCAGGCAATAAGAAGATTTTGTAACTTAGAATGCAAAAGTTAGCGGATACCCTGAAACTCGCCTTACCAGAAGGAATTGAAAATTTCATCGTTTGTTATGATACTTCCAAATAAAGATTGGAATGTATGCTAATGCAATATGAAAAAGTTATTATGCATCCAGACAACTGGAGAAGCATGAAGAAAATTATACAATACGTGATCTAGAATTAGGAGCAATAAATTTTGCCCTAAAGATCTAGAGGCATTATAGTATGACAGTAAACTTTTCACAGATAATTAAAGTTTAAAATATATTACTTAGCAAAAGGAGCTCAACCTATGCGGGTCAGTCCAATATTTAAATGATAAATATCTATGAACCTGGGCAGCAAACCCTTGCTATATTCATACTTCATGAATAACTACCAATCAAAGTTCATAATAGTCTTTCCTTCATATATGTTCCCACAAATATGATCGACTACATAAATTTAGAATAATTAACTTACTCACGGACTTAAATATGCAAAGTGGAACATAACTCAAAAACATAATCATAACCAAATCCATATGATTGAGTTAAAATAATAATGGTTCCGATATCCAAATACAAAATTTGATCAAATCCAATAACTAGAATATCGAAGTCCTAAGGCACAAGTATGACCTTCATGCTTTGGCCTTTCTAGGAGCTTCTTGAGTGGATCCACAATGTTGTGATCAGTGTGAACTTTGCGAATACATATCTTTCCCTTTTCAATTTCAACCCTTATGTAGTTGAAATCTCTGCTCAATGTGCCTTGTCTTGTTATGTGCACGGGGTTCCTTAAATTGAGCAATCGCACACTCGTTGTCACAAAAGATTTCTAGAGGGTCCTGAATGGTACGGACTACCCTTAGATCGGCAATAAAATTTCTAATCCATGCAGATTGATTTAAAAAGAGCAATTAAGAAAAACTTATGAAGTACGCTCTATGGAAAAATCATAGCAAGTATAAAATTTAGTATCATTAGCCTAATATGGTGGCAAATGCTTAAAGCAATAAGCATCATGGAAAATCAAAACAAGTGTATGCTCTTAAACTAAATCTGCAGATTGATTTAAAAAGAGCAATTAAGAAAAACTCATGAAGCAGCTGCTACTAATGATACTAAAGGATTAAAAGAAATAAAAAAAATAAAAAAAAATAAAAAATGATAATAATGGAATTTGGAAATTCCAGGAAAAGAAGAATCTGGATATTTACCCAAAGAAATCTACGAGAAATGATTCTCAAGGAAACAAATATACGATACGTCCTAAAGGAATAAGATGTATTAGGATGGAAGAAAATCTATTGGCAGATTAAGTATCAACATATTCAACTTGTTCGCAAGTGTAAAGCTGAACATCACAAGCCATTAGGATTACTTCAACAATTAGAATTGTCAAAATGGAAATAGAAAATTAATAACAATGGGATTTGTTACTAAAATTACCTATTGCAAGAAAAGGTAATGGCATTATCTGAGTGATTAAAAATAGATTAACAAGTACAACTCATTGTATACCAATGAAGGGAACTTTTAATAGAAAAATTAGCTGTAGACAGATTTTTCTCATTTTATGGAGTTCTATTATCCTTAGTACCTGATCGAGATAATCGATTCACTTCTCATTTTGGAAGAATTTCCAGATAGCTATGGAAACAAGAATAAACTTAAGCATAGCATACCATACAAAGACTAATGGTCAAAATGAAAGGACCGTACAAACATTAGATTACATGCTAAGAGCATGTGCAATAAATATAGTGGAAATTGGAATAACCATTTACCACTAGTAGATATGGTTATCACTTACGCGATAATGCTACATCATTTAAACACTTTATGGATAAAAGTGTCAAAATACGGAAAAACAACAAGAGATCATTATAGGATTTATGTAGATCATCTACGCAAGCCAATAGAAATTCGATATTTGAGATAAAAGGGTCTCCATGGAAAGTAGTAATTCAATTCAGAAAGAAAGGAAAGTTAAGTCCAAGGTTTATTGGACCATTCCAAAACGAATACGGTCAGTAGCTAATCAGCTAAAGCTGATATACGAAATTACTAGGAAAGTTGTCGTCATTACACAAAGGATATAAGAAATAAAGCATGATTAGCTGAAATGTTAATCAAGAAGAATGGTTCAAAAGAAGACTGAATCGAAAATATAATCTAGTTAACATCAATAAATGTTTAGAATACAGAAAAAAGGTAAATAATTAAACACAACTGGCCATTGTGCTTAGAAATTTACGATTACTTATGATGTTCTATATCATTAACTGACTGCATCAATTATAAATGTATAAAAGTTAGAATAACCTCTCTTAAGAATCTCGAGGACGAGATTTATTCCAAGGTGGGGAGAATGTAACGTTTCCAAATTTTCCAAAAAAAAACATATGGCGGAGAATATAAAATAAGAAAATGGAAATACCCCACTTTGAATAAATGCAAGATGTGTTCATCCCATATTGAAAGGTGGAAAAATGTGGAATTTCTCACATGGGTATAATATGGAAGGGAATTTGATCCCACATGAAAACTTGAAAGAAAATGGAAGCTCTTTATAAGGATATGAGTTTCCATAATAATATTCTTATATATAGGTCACTCTCAAGTGGTCCTAGCGGAGGGTGCGTGAGCACCCGATGCACATGCGCACGGGCTCGGGCTCGGTCTCGGGCACGGGCATGGGCTAAGGCGAAGTGCGATGGGCGCAATGTGGCGCTTTGATGGCGCACTTCGTACGCTCGCATCGCCTCGAGCCGCTATAGGGCCGCCTTAGTATTTTTGTGGAAAATTAAAATTTTTATAAACCCACCATCGCGATACGCCACGGGGTTAGTTAGGCTCATCACGTTACGCGATGATGTGTAGTTTATCCTAAAAGCTTATGTGTCCATCGCGATACGCGATGAACTCCCAAAGTGACTCGTCGCGATACGCGAAGTGGAAGTTACACAGACGTGCCAAGGTAACCTGACACGCGTCAGAAATGGGGATGACTCATCAACCCATCGTGATACGCGATGCCTTCTTATTGAACCCATCGCGATACGCGATGGGTCAGAAAATCAACTATAAAAGGGTGGGGAAATCAGCCTTCATCCCTGCTCAGAATTTTTCTTTCTTTCTCAAAATTTCTTAAGGATGTTGGTATAATACCCGACTGGTCATAACAATATCCTATCCGATCGAAAGAAGCTTTTTATACACGAATCCAAAAGCTCTACCTGAATAAGGTAAGACATTGTGCCATCGTGTAAAGTTTCTAATCTCGTGATTATCGTTATGATTATTGGTTTATATTAACTTAGCTATACTACTTGGTATTTAACCTAGGTGCTTAATACCAGGAAGCTCATAAACTGTAAACTTGCAAGGTGAGACATTTGAGTTTTTGTACTACTCACATTTGTGTGAGACAACTGTTTTTTCGACACTGTCATGATGATTTCAAAACCTACAAAACTCATGACAGATGGTCTAAATGTTTTCAAATATATTTTTAAAGTATTTTAAATACATTACAATGATTAAGTCTTTGTAGACTTATGGGATGGTTACTACTGGTATTGTGGGGTTTTGTATACAAGGCTTGCCTACTTGTCTATTAAACGTTACTTATTGGACAAGTGTTAGCCAATAAGTAATACGACCACAGTCATAGATACGGTCGGGTGACAAGTACCTTTCGGTAATTTGTAAGCAGCCATATGTAAAAACATCTTAATGTTGTAATTGTATATGTGTCATTATAAATGAATGTACTCACCAGTATTTTCCGCTGATCAAAAATTTTAAAACATGTTTCAGGTGAGATGATAAAGATAAAGGGATGGTACCTGTGGGCCTTCCAGCTTAAATAAGTGGCTTATCACCAGAATAAAGAAACATGTTTTTATTTTTTTTTTATTTTTTTATTTTTAACTAGGGTTTATCCCTATAAATCATTTGTAAGGATATGTTAGTGCACGGAAATTTGACACTATGGATATGTTATCCTGGCATATGTTCTGGATCAGTTATCCTTAGTCAGATCCTGCAGGATCAAGGATCCTCAGTACTTATTATTTACTAACGATTGTTTCATGTGTATAACATTATATTTGACAGTTGTAACGGCTAAGTGACCTGGTCTACCCCCTTTTTTTGCAGCCTGAGTGATGGAGCACGCGGTCAAAGTGGCTGTTACGTTTATATTCAATATAATGGCGGATTTATAGGAAACTTAATTAATGCCTTTATTATTCATAAAGTCATTGAGTTATTATCTTTTATGTATATATTGAGGCTATGATCAGCTAGGAAACACACACTATTCACTATGAATTCAGCAGCATACACACACACATAGCTTTCATTGTAATACTGATCATATTCTCCAAACCTTGTATCCTCATTTTTGATATTAATAAAGTGGTGATAGACAATTGTCATTACCCGGGGTTTTGTGCCGGCGACCCGAACCAGATCAAGGGCTTTTCCCCGTAACAAATCTGTGTGTTTGTGTTTGCAATCGATACATACTTGTTTTCATCATCATAGAACTAATACTCACTAAACGAATTTGGATACATTATCCTTGGTAGAATTTTATCCAAAACAAATTGGTGCCCACCGTGGGGCAATTGGTGCTATAATCCAGAAAATACCCTATCAATATTCAACCTTTCATACGCATATCACCATCAATGGCCTCTCAACAATCTTCTTCTTCTTCAACCATGTCTTCCTCAGTTTCATTCCCACCGAGATCCTCACTACCAATGCCTCCTCAAATTGCGGGAGCACCAAGGGCTATTACTGCTGGAAACAAGACGCAACTTCCAGCGTTCCAGGGCTCAAAAACAACTGCTGTCACTTCGGTGGTTAACTCTAACAATGATGTTTCTGCTATGTTTTCACAGGTTAAGGCATACATGGAGCAGCAAAACAAAACCAACCAGAGGATCCTATGTGAAATTGAAGATCTCAAGAAAAGAAAGAGACCATCGGAGGATCAGACTCCCTTGATGCCTAGGGTGCTGGATTTCTCTACTCCAGGATTTGTGGCTCAACATGCTCAAGGATTCTCATTCCTTCAGCAAGGATCAATCATCCTTTAACTAGGGTCCGTGGGTCAGCATACTCATGGATCCTTGATTTTCCAGCAAGGATCATCCATCCTTCAACCAGGGTCCATGGGTCAGCATACTCAAGGATGCTCGATCTTCTAGCTAGGATCATCCATCCTTCAACCAGGGTCCGTGGGTCAGCATACTCAAGGATCCTCGATCTTCCAGCAAGGATCATCCATCCTTCAACCAAGGTCCGTGGGTCAGCAAACACAAGGATCCTCGATCTTCCAGCAAGGATCATCCATCCTTCAACCAGGGTCCGTGGGTCAGCATACTCAAGGATTCTCGATCTTCCAGCAAGGATCATCCATCCTTCAACAAGGGTCCATGGCTCAGCAAGCTTAGGGATCCTCTTTCCTCCAACCAGGATCATCTATCCTCCAACAAGAGTCCATGGATCGGCAAGCTCAAGGATCCTCGTTTCTTCAACAAGGATCATCCATCCTTCAACCAGGATCCTCTGGATTGTATCATCCAGGATCCTTCAACTCCAAACCTCAAGGATCCTTCTACCAGAATCAAGGATTAACCGGAATTCAACATTAAAGGTCTTCGGAGGTCCATGAAGGTGACATTATTCCCATGCAGACCATTGCCTCTGGAGGACCAACTCCTGTAGCAGACGCTTCTTACTTCAGCTATTCTTCTGGAATGCCGACATTTACGCAACAAAGAGGTAACATATATAATCCTATATCCTTTGATGCTAATCGCGGTTTCGTGTAGGATGCAGGTATCAACCAAGCTATGGCTAAGGAACTGCACAAACTTAAGGATATGATATCCAGCGTACCAGGGGTGGTCCGACCTATCCCTGAAATACAGAAAGGAAGCCACAAGTAGTCCAGATTTGCTCCACCTATTTGTGATGCTAAAGTCACAAAACGATTTCAGACCCCCAACATGAAGGTGTATGATGGGACAACTGATCCCGAAGAGCATTTGGCTCAATACAGGGAGAGGATGGAAATCAATCCAATTCCTGAAAGACTCAATGAGGCTTGTCTATGCAAGGGTTTCGGATCCACACTAACAGGATCTACATTAAAATGGCAGCTAAGTCTTCCTCCCTTTTCTGTTACTTCTTTTTCACATTTAGTTAACTTGTTCAACATTCAATTTTCTTGTAGTAGGAAATTTGAAAAGTTAACTAGTGACTTATATAGAGTTTTCCAACCATATGATGAATCCCTTAGAGATTTTGTTACGAGGTTTGGCAGGGAGGCCCTAGAAATCCCTAATCTTGATATAGTTACGGCTGTTGAAGCTTTCAAGATGTGACTAAATAGGGGATCCCCTTTTTATGACTATCTTGTGATGACTCCTTGCAGGAAATTAGATGAAGTAAGGAACATGGCACTAAGATTCATACTGCTGGAGGACGACAAGAGGATCCAAGAATGGTTAGGGGCCCAAATGAAGCAAGAATCTCCTGACAAGAAACAAGGATCCTCATTCAGGAACAACAACTCGAAGCCTTGCTCCAAATTTAATAATCAAAATGTCCGAGAAGTCGAAGAAGGAGATGATGATGATGAAGATTACCCAAGCATTTCTGAATATTGCTTCTCTATGGATACTCATGGTTTAATTTGTGCCATGAAGGATCTTGGAGAGAAAGCAAGATGGCCTCGGAGAAATAAGAAAACGACATCCTTCAAAGACAAATTCCATGAAGATTTCGGCCATCAGACTGATGATTGTATTGGTTTATGGAGGGAAATTGGATACATCCTAAGCAAAGGACATTTCAAGGAGCTTTTGGGAAGAAATAAATCCAGGATCCAAGATTCTGAAGAGGTTCCTCAAAAAGCAACTCCGCCCCCACCATATGCTCAAGTGATCAACTTCATTTCCGGAGGCTCAGACATATGTGGAACCTCCTTCTCCGCAGCTAAAAGGCTGGCTAAGGAGACCAAGTTGGATAACGGGGAACGACCGGTTATCTCCACCACCTTGACAACAAACAAAAGGATCTTCTTTGATGAAGAAGAGAAATCAAGTATCCAGGATCCCCATCATGACGGTTTGATTTTTTACTTTTTTGATTGCTAACTATTATGTACGCTGGATCCTAGTCGATGGTGGAAGCCCAGTCAATATCAACCAACACGATGTGCTTCAGAAGATGAATATACCAGACTCGGAGATCATCCCAAGGATATCGGTGCTAGTCGGTTTCAGTGGCGAAACCAAGAAAACATTGGGGACATCAAACTCCCAATATACATTGAAGGGTTAAACTCTTACCAAAAACTTTGTGTTATAGATAACCTTTCTTGTTGCAATGTTATTTTAGGCAGGCCTTGGCTACATGGAATAAAGGCAGTGGCCTCTACTTACCATCAAAACATCAAGCTACCAACTCTTTGGGGAGTGGTAAGGATAGATGGTGACCCAGTCGAAGCCAAGAACTACTACTCCTCATCAATGAAGCTAGCAGCTAAACAGACGATAGCATATCAACCACAGCAACATCCTAGGGATGTGCTGGAAGCTTGCGAGAAGGACTTGAAGGAAGTATCCTTGGACCCCGAACATCCAGATGTGTAGGTATTCCTAGTATCCGGTATCCCTAATGAAATTGAGGTGGATATGATATCCTTCCTAAAGCGAAGAAAATCCACGTTTGCCTTCAAACATTCAGACATGATAGGTATTTCTAAGGAGGTAATTACTCACAAATTAGGCCTTGATTTATCTATTAAACCTGTCCATCAGAAGCAAAGGAAATTCGCTCCTGAGAGGAACACGATCATACAAGAAGAAGTTGAAAAAATTCTTAAGGCCGGTATGATCAGAGAGGTTAAGTATCCTCAATGGTTAGCTAATATAGTGGTTGTTTTTAAAAAGAATGGAAAGTGGAGGGTGTGTGTCGATTTTACTGATTTAAACAAGGCATGCCCTAAGGATCCTTTCCCGTTACCATATATAGACTTCATGGTGGATGCAATAGCAGGACATGAGATGCTTACCTTTATGGATGCTTCCTATGGATTTCAACAAATTCAGATGGAACCATATGATCAAGAGGATACAACATTCACGACTCCTACCGGCATATACTGTTATATTTCTATGCCATTCGGACTAAGAAATGCAGGTGCAACATATCAAAGATTAGTCAACATGATGTTCAAGGATCAATTAGGCAAGACTATGGAGGTCTACATAGATAACATGGTGGTGAAGTCAAAGAGAGCTGAGGATCACCTCAGAGATCTTGTAGAAGCATTCAATATCCTCGACCAGTATAACATGAAACTGAACCCGTCAAAATGCCATTTTGGTGTTAAGGCTGGAAAGTTTCTAGGATACATGGTGACTAAAAGAGGGATAGAAGTAATCCCCAAGCAGATAGAAGCCATCATTAATCTAAAATCCCCTGTGAATGCTAAGGATGTCCAGAGGCTGACAGGAAGAATAGCTGCTCTCTACAGATTTATTTCTCGATCCTCGGAGAAGTGCAAAGACTTTTATGACATCCTCAGGAAGAATAAGAAGTTCGAATGGACAGAGAAGCATGAAGTCGCCCTAAAAGCCTTAAAGGATTACTTATCCTCAGCACCATCTTTGATGAATCCTATGGATGGAGAATCCTTATATCTATACCTAGCTGTTTCAGGAAATGCAGTAAGTGCCGTCCTCATTAAGGATCATGAAGGTGAAAAACATCCCGTTTATTATGTAAGTAAAATTCTTTTAGATGCGGAGGCCATGTATTCTCATTTAGAAAAGTTAATTCTTGCACTTATTATGGCTTCTACTAAATTGAGACATTACTTTGAGACGCATACTATTATTTTGAGAACTAACTATCCTGTTAAGAATGTGCTTAGAAAACTAGAATTGTCAGGAAGAATGTCTAAATGGCTGTGAAACTAAGTGCATATGATATTCAGTATGAACCAAGAACAACCATTAAGTCACAAGCGCTCACAGACTTTGTGGCTGATTTCAGTAGTGACATGCAAAAGGAAGCTGACTTGGAGGTTCAACAATTAGAAGAAACCTTGGATCCTCTTCACTGATGGAGCTTCCAACATAAGAGGAACGGGATTGGGTATCCTACTAAAATCGCCACAGGGGAACATAATACCCCAGTCCATCGCATGTGCATTCCAAGCCACCAATAATGAGGCAGAATACGAAGCACTTATCGTAGGTTTACTTTTAGCTAAACAGATGAGGATCAGGTATCTTCAAGTTTATATAGGCTCTTTACTTATAACTAACCACTTTAACGGATCTTATACCGTAAGAGGTGAGATTATGGTCAAATATTTAGAAATTGTGAAGGAATTAGTGAAATCCTTCGAGTTGTTTAGTATCATGCAGGTACCTAAAGAAGAAACGCTGGGGCAGATGCCTTAGCAAACCTGGCATCATCGTTGAAGATTCCAGATGATGTAAAGATACCCATCATTCATATATTGTCTCCTGCAATTGAAGAACTAGAAGCCGTGAAGATGGCAGTGGATTGCACAGGAGAACCTAAGGATCCTCCATCCTCTTCAAAAGTAGGATCTTGGATCCTTCCAATCAAAAAATTCCTCCAAGATGGAGAGATACCAACAGGGGAAAATCCTAAATCTTTCAGATTAAAGGTAACACAATTCATAATTTTACAAGATGTCGTGTATAGAAAATCTCTTGCAGTTCCCTATTTGAGATGCATCGAGGATCCTGAAATATAAGAGGTACTTCAAGACTTCCATGAAGGTGATTGCGGAAACCACACTAGAGGCATAGTCCTATTTTCTAGAATTCTGAGAACAGGTTACTACTGGCCAACTATGAAGAGAGATGCAATGGAGTACTCAAAGAAGTGTGATGCTTGCCAAAGGCATGGAAACATCCTACATCAACCAGCAGAACCTATGTATCCTATATCCTCATTATGGCCTTTCATGAAGTGGGGCATGGATATTGTGGGTGAACTACCTAAGGCACCAGGAGGAAAAGTATTCATGCTTGCATGACTGATTACTTTTCAAAGTGGATAGAAGCAGAAGCTTTGTTCAAGTACGTGAAAAAGAGGTGATATCTTTCATTAAAAGAAATATTATTACTAGATTTGGTATCCCTTCAGAAGTTATTTGTGGCGATGGTTTCCAGTTTATCGGGAAAAGAACCACTAACTTTTGTGACAGTTGGGGCATCGAGATGATTACTTCCACACCGGTACATCCTCAAGATAATGGTCAAGCGGAGTCTAGCAATAAGAGAATCATCAACAACTTGAAGAAGAAACTAGGATCCAAGAAAGGAAAGTGGGATGAAGTGCTACCATATGTTCTTTGGGCTGACAGGACAACACCCAAGAATGCAACAGGCCAAACACCCTTCTCATTGGTGTTTGGATCAGAAATAGTAATCCCTACAGAAATGGTGGTTCCTACAGCCAGAACGAGCATTTGTGATCCCGAGGTCAATAAAGAAATCCTTCTCGAAGACTTCGATACTGTTGAAGAACTCAGAGACCTAGCCAAGATCAGAATGGCGGCATATCAACAAAAGGTAGCTGGGGCATACAACAAAAGCATAAGGATCAGAAGATTTCAAGAAGGAGATATGGTCTTGAGGAAAGCCTTCCAAAATACAACCAACCCAGCCGATGGAAAGTTAGCTCCTAAGTGGGAAGTGTTTTGGACAAAAATCTGTCAAGGATCACGTATCCAAATCTGTTAAATGAGGTAAGGTGCTAACTCGGTAAAAGCAAGTGTATGATTGTAATATAGGTGGACACAATGATTTGGTCACGAGGGAAAAAGCCCTTAATCACGATAGTCTTACTTCGGTCAAAACTTATCGAGGCAATCGTTGGTAAAATAATTCCGGTCAAGGATTAACAAGATAATCTTTGGTCGGATTACTTTAGTCATCGATCAACAAGGTAACCTTTGGTCGGTGAATATATGATTATCGTGGTCTCCGGCACAAAAACCCCCGGACGGTGAAAACTATCACCGTCGTGCTTATTGATTAACAAAAAAGGTAATACAAGTGTTTGAGGAGATTATGATCGAGATTACAATGAAAGCTATTGAATAGAAAGAGTGTTCAGTTCTGCTCTAGTGTGTGTGTAGATACATGTGTTTCTAGCTCGATCGTATCTCATATAAATAAGACAATAACAATAACAATATTCCCTATCTATTCGGAAGTCTTCCATTCAGCCGCTCCACGACCTTTGACCACGTGCCAATAGCCACCCAGTAGCGATATAAGCGGGAGAACGAGTCTTATAGCCGGTATTGATATTAACGCGTTCATCTTCACATTAGTTTATCCATAATCAGCTACATTGAAGTAGGATCCTGGATCCATGCTCCAGCTAAAGGTTGTCTTATGAGGATAATTGATGCAAGTTCGTCTTACAGTTGATATACTTGTCTAACACATCACCATACTAAACCCAATCATTAGTAAACAAACAATACCGAGGATCGTCGATCCTTTATATCCTGATGTATATTTCAAGGATAAACTATCCATAAGACAGTCAAGGATAAAGGATCCTCAGTATAAAAATCATGGCCTAACAATTGCCCCCAAAATGGTGGGTGACAGTGGAGCACAGCTGTCATTTTGAAATTCAAAATCACTGTGAAAACTGTATGATGGGACGGTTTTGCCAGAAATTTTACCATTTAGCCCCAAGGTTAATTATAACCGTCTATATATGCCGCCCTATATCTTTGCTTATAAACACCTTCATCCGACGCATCAGGTATTCTTCTAACCTTTGAATCTTATTTTCTTTAATCATGTCCGGCGCTTCTTCTTCTTCTTCGGCCCCTTCTAAACCTTCTGAACAGTCATCCGGCGGTTCCGAACTAGTCGAGATGGAGCCTCAAGGTCTGCTTTCTAACCCATCTTCTGAGATTTGTAATCTCACGGATCCCGAGGTCGACAATTTTCATACAATATTTCCTCCAGAAACCCTGTTCCGACCCTACGAATCCAGTATTAGATGCGATATTTACTCCAAGGTTTGGGTCTGCTTTCCGGCAACTCCCTTTCTTATCGGCTATAAATACCCCTTTCCGCCTTTCACCCAAAGTTTTTTCGATTCTACCGGCATATCTTATATACAAGCCATGCCGATGATCTGGACAAATCTCAGCACCATCGAAAGAATCATCAAGGAGATAAAAGTCGATTTTGGCCTACCGGAGTTGACGTATCTGTATACCCTCACTACCTTGGTTCTTCCCGTTTTATCTTCAAATCCAAGCCCCGACAGCCCCATCCGATCTCCAAAGCCACGTTAAATGATTATGTGTGGAAGAATCAAATTTTCTTCGTTAAACGCGACTCGATACCAGGGGGGACTGATCTCCCTTCAACGTGGGTCACGAAGGGTAGGATCCCGGATCCTTAAGGAGTATCAGGATCCTTTATTCTTCAATCTTTATCCTTACAATTCTTCAATCTTTATCCTTACACTGTTTTTGTTTTCTGTAGTTGAGAACTTCGCTTCGCTGAGCAAATTACCTGGAACAGAAGAAAAAGCAAAACTGTTCCTGGAACTGGATACCGCAGTTAGAACCTTTCAAGATCGTTTTGTTGAAGGCTTTTGTGACATCCCCTCAAGTTCAAGCATGTCAAGTAAGTTAATAATTTTAAAGTAATTAGAATAAAATAGAATACTTATCTGTCTATTTTTTTCCACAGGCACCAAGAAATCTGGAAAGTCTGCACTCAAGTTCTCTCTTGACGACATTGATTGCATGGTCACTCTCCTGCTGCCAAGAAGGAAGCTTCAAAGGCTGGCACCAGCTCCGAGCCCAAGACCACCACTACCAGGGCCAAATCTGCAGCTTCCAAGAGGAAGAGATCCTCTGATCCCGAAACTCACTGCGACATTGTCTGTTCCGTAAGTATACCATATTTTCTACTTTGGTGATTTAGGATCCAGTATTGTTCCAATCTTGACATGGAGTTTGTTGGTAGGCTGTGGTCGCTATGAGGGATTATTATGAGAAGACTATCCTTCAGATGAGTGAGAAGATGGCAGGGTTAGGAAAGGCTGCGGTTTCCAAGGATAAGGCTATGATCCAACTCAAGAAACAATTGGAGGATCAGATATCCTCAGCTGAAGCCTAACGTCAAGAGGCAGTAGAGCAGGCAACTGATGAAGCCAAAGTGTGGACTGCTAGGTCACTCTTCTAAGCGTGGATCAAGATGGCGATGGAGGCCGGTGATCCCGCATTCGACAAGTCAGCTTGGGACGTTGAGAAATGGAAGGCTGCTCTTGACGACCTTGGTGGTGAGGACGACGAGGAGATGTTTGAGAACACCGAGGCCGGGACCAGTGGCGTTAAGGAGGCGGTTGAAGCTAGCAAGGGAGGAGATGATGCTGCGGTTGATGATGCAGCTTGAGTGGGCGATGAAGGATATTAAAGATAAGACCCGAGCCCACTTTTTATTTGGTGTTGATGTTTTTATGAACAAGTACTATGGTCTGTAATGAACAATAGCATTTAGGATAAAGGATCTATGATCCTTAAGACAATTGGCGGGGGTGACAAAGGTGGAGGGATCCTCTGTTTGTGGGGATGAAGCCTTTGTTGCCCCTGTTTTTAATTTCCTGCATTTTATGAACTGTTAGTAACTCTTACTTAACCCGGATGGATGGTCCATCTTTTCGTATGGTGAAGTCCGGGTTAGGTAATTTTGGATAAGTCCTTGGGGCTTACTCTAGTTAATATATAGATCTTTTGACTATCTATTTGTTTATTTACTTTCAAACACTTGTTAAATATAAGTTTAGCATTATTGATAATTTGGAAAATAATTTTAAGTAAAAGACGTATAGGATAAAAGATCCTTTAGAAAATATTTTAGGATAAAATATCCTCAGAAAATAAATAGTAGGAATCATATCTTCAATAATTGATAAAAATTTCATAAGAGAATTCTTTCAAAGGGTAAATTCTATGATAAAGTATCCTTAAAACAGGTTAACCAATTATAAAACAATTTTAAAGGAATAGCCTCATAAACTGATATGTTTAAAATTATTGAAATAAATATAACACAAAGGTTAATTAATAGAAATCATACCAGAAGGTCTAGATAGACCTAAGTTACCAGAAATGTTGAATTCTCAACGATCCTTGAAGGGATAGTTTTAGGATCCAGGATCCTTATGTGTCTGATCTTCGTAGACAGCTTAGTGATTCTGTTGCAAATATTTCATAATGTTAACTGGGATCAAACCCATTAAGCTGGGGACAAGCCCAAATAATAAACTGGGGACAAGCCCAAATAATAAACAGGGGACAAGCCCAAATAATAATCTGGGGACAAGCCCAAATAATAATTTGGGGACAAGCCCAATAATAATCTGGGGGGACAAGCCCAAAAATAATCTAGGGACAAGCCCAAAAATAATCTGGTGTTAAACTGGCGACATGGCCTTGAGAAGAGGTGAAAACCCCTAAAACCTTTAGAATTAATACTGGCGACAAGGCCCTTGGGAAGAGGTGAAAACCCCTAAAACCTTAGGAAATGGTACGTCTACCATATATCGTAGGATCCTCCATATAGCCGAAAGCAACGAAATTGTCAGCCACTAAGTGTGTACTGGTCCCGCTGGCCCGGACCATACGTTGGATAACGTGCGCTCCAGGCGAGAGTGTAGAAACTCTATTTATAAGAAAGGTGAAAACCTTTAAACCTTAGGGGATATGACCATCGGGGGTCATACCCAATCGTGGGCAAAGCCAAGGGAAATAGTAAAGTACCTTATATGTAAAGGAGAGGTGGCCAACCTCTTAGACATTGAACCTTTCACTGAAATCTGCATGTTACTTAAAACTTGGAAAAGATAAATGTTAAGAATATATTATCCTTGGAATAACAAGAATATAAAATGGATAAGTAATCAGATAGATAATACCAATTTTAGGATCCTTGATCCTTTAAGGATAATATATCCTTTCAGGATATTGGATCCTGATTAAGAAAAAGTACTTCTTTAGGTGGATAGCATTCCATGCTCTTGGTAGTCTATTGCCTTCCATTATGAGCAAATGATATGCCCCCTTTCCTGCTTCTGACTCAATATGATAAGGTCCTTCCCATTTGGGCGCTAGTTTCCCATCAGTCGGATTTGTTGTGTTTTGGAAGGCTTTCCTCAATACTAGATCTCCTTCTTGAAATCTTCTAACTCTGATATTTTTGTTGTATGCCCCACCTACCCTTTGTTGATAAGCTGCCATTCTAATCTTTGCTAGGTCCCTGAGTTCTTCTATAGTATCCAAGTCTTAAAGAAGGATTCCTTCGTTGGCTTCAGAATCACGGATGCTGGTTCTTGTAGTAGGGACCACCATTTATGTGGGAATCACTGCTTCTGATCCAAACACCAAAGAGAAGTGTGTTTGGCCTGTTGCATTTTTGGGCGTAGTTCTGTCGGCCCAAAGAACATAAGGAAGTTCTTCAGCCCATTTTCCCTTTTTGGATCCTAGTTTCTTCTTTAGATTGTTGATGATGATCTTGCTGCTAGACTCTGCTTGGCCATTGGCTTGAGGATGAACCGGAGTGGAAGTAATCATTTTGATACCCCAACTGTCGCAAAAGTTAGTGGTTCTCTTCCCGATAAACTGGGAACCATTGTCACAAATAATTTCAGCGGGAATACCAAATCTAGTTATAATATTTCGTTTAATAAAAGATATTACTTCCTTTTCTCGGACTTGTACAAACGCTTCTGCCTCCATCCATTTGGAGAAATAGTCAATCATAGCAAGCATAAAGACCTTTCAACCTGGTGCTTTTGGCAGTTTTCCTACAATATCCATACCCCATTTCATGAAAGGCCATGAGGAGGATATAGAATATAGAGGTTCTGCTGGTTGATGAAGCATATTCGCATGTCTTTGACAAGCATCACATTTCTTTGAATATTCCAACGCATTCTTCTTCATTGTTGGCCATAAGTATCCAGTTCTAAGTATTCTGGAAAATAGTGCTTTCTCACCTGTGTGATTGCCGCAATCTCCTTCATGGAAATCCTTGAGCACTTCTTGGATTTCAGGATCCTCGATGCATCTTAAATATGGACATGCAAGAGATTTTCTATATACCATATCATTTAACAAAATATATTGGGATACCTTGAGTTTGAAGGATTGGGATTCTCTGTGGCTGGAATTTCTCCAGTCTGAATGTAGTTCTTGATTGGATGGATCCATGATCCTTTATTGTTTGAGGATAAAGGATCCTAGAGTACGACTTCTTTATCATTTGTTATCTCTCCCACTTCCTGTTCTTCTATTGCTGGCGAGAGAATGTGGATTATTGGGATTTTCAAATCTTCAGGAATCTTCAGAGATGAGGCTATGTTTGCTAAGGCATCTGCCCCAGCGTTTTCTTCCCTCGGTACATGTGTTATACTAAATATTCGAAGGATTTTGACAATTCCTTCACAATATCTAAATATTTCATTAGTTTTTCACCTTTAACAGCATACGAGCTGTTAAAGTGGTTAGTTATCCATAAAGAATCTACATAAACTTGAAGATACCTGATCCTCATGCTTTTGGCTAATTGCAAACCTGCGATTAAAGCCTCGTATTCTGCTTCATTGTTTGTTGTCTGGAACTCACAAGCTATGGATTGGGGGTAATATATCCCCATTTGGCGATTTTAGTAGGATCCCTAATCCTGTTTCCCTTACGTTAGATGCTCCATCTGTAAAGAGTATCCAAGGATCCTTGGCCTTTTCTAGTTGTTGGACTTCCAAGTCAGCCTCTTATTGTAGATCACTAGTGAAATCAGCCACAAAGTCCGCTAGCGCTTAAGACTTGATTGCTGTTCTCGGCTCATATTGGATATCATATGCACTCAATTTTATAGCCCACTTAGCCATTCTACCTGACAACTCTGGTTTTCTAAGAACATTCTTTACAGGATAGTTAGTTCTCAAAATAATAGGATGAGTTTCAAAATAATGTCTTAATTTAGTGGAAGCCATAATAAGTGCAAGAATTAGTTTTTCTAAATGAGAATACCTGGACTCCGCATCTAGAAAACTTTTACTTACATAGTATACAAGATGTTGTTCACCTTCATGATCCTTTACCAAGACTGCACTCACTGCATTTCCTGAGACTGCAAGATACAAATACAAGGATTCTCCATCCACAGGCTTCATTAGGGTTGGAGTTGAGGATAAGTAATCCTTCAGTGCTGTAAGTGCAGCTTCATGCTTTGCAGTCCATTCGAATTTCTTGTTCTTTCTAAGAATATCATAGAAGTCTTTGCACTTCTCGGAGGATCTTGAAATGAATCTATTCAAGGCAGCTATTCTACCGGTGAGTCTCTGGACGTCTTTGGCATTTGTAGGAGATTTAAGATTGACAATGGCTTCGATTTGCTCCGGACTTGCTTTAATTCCTCTATTTGTGACCATATATCCCAGAAACTTTCCAGCCTTAACACCGAAGTTGAATTTGGATGGATTTAGTTTCATGTTATAGTGGTCAAGGATATTGAATGCTTCCTCGAGGTCTCTAAGGTGATCCTTAGCTTTCTTTGACTTCACCACCATGTCATCTATAAAGACTTCCATAGTCTTACCCAACTGATTCTTAAACATCATGTTGACTAATCTTTGGTATGTTGCCCCTGCATTTCTTAGTCCAAATGGCATAGCAGTATAACAATATATGCCGGTTGGAGTCATGAATGTTGTATCTTCTTGATAAGATGGTTCCATCTGAATTTGTTGGAATCTAGAGGAAGCATCCATAAAGGTAAGCATTTCATGTCCAGCCGTTGCATCCACCATGTCATCTATATGTGGTAATGGGAAAGGATCTTTGGGGCATGCCTTGTTTAAATCGGTAAAATCGACACACACACTCCACTTTCTATTCTTTTTTGAAACAACGATCACATTAGCTAGCCATCGAGGATGTTGAAACTCTATGATAATACCGGCCTTAAGAAGTTTTTCAACTTCTTCTTGTATGATCTTGTTCCTCTCAGGAGCGAACTTCCTTCGCTTCTGATGGACGGGTTTTACAGATAAATCAAGGCCGAGTTTATGAGTGATTACCTCTTTTGAAATACCTGTCATATCCGAGTGCTTGAAAGTAAAAGTGGATCTTCTTCACGATAAGAAGGATATTATATCCTCCTCGATCTTACTGGGGATATTGGATCCTAGGAATACCTTTATTTCTGAATCTTCGGGGTCCAATGATACTTCTTTAAGGTCTTTCTACCGAGCCTCCAGCACGTTCCTAGGATGTTGCTGTAATTGCTATGCTATGGTTGGCTTGGTTGTTGGCTTCATTGACGATGAATAGTAGTTTTTGGCCTCCTCTTGATCACCTACTATCTTCACGACTCCCCAAGGGGTTGGTAGCTTGATACATTGGTGATATGTTGAGGTTACTGCTTTCATTCCATGGAGCCAGGGCCTACCTAAAATAACATTGCAACAGGAGAGGTTTTCTATAACACAAAATTTTTGATATGAATTTAACCCTTAGATATAGATTGGCAAGTTGATGTCCCCCAATGTCTTTTTAGTTTCGCCACTGAAGCCGACCAGCACCGACATTTTAGGAACGATTTCGGAATCCGGGATGTTCATCTTCTTCATGACATCATGTTGGATAATGTTGACCGAGCTGCCACCGTCCACTAGGATCCTGCGCACATAATGGTTAGAGATAAATAAAGTAATAATCAAACCGTCGTGATGAGGATCTTGGATGTTCAGCTTGTCTTCTTCGTCATTGAAGATTGTTTTGTCTGTTGTTAATGTTGTTGACACTATCGGATGATCCCTGTTATCCATCTTGATCTCCTTGGCAAGTCTTTTTGCTGTGGAGAAAGAAGTTCCACATATGTCTGATCCTCCAGAGATGAAACTGACTGCTTGCGTATCCAGCTTGTCCTGCTGAAGATCCTGGATCCTTGGTTTGAAAAAGATTCTCTGATCAGTCATTCGTGTAGTGGGGATGAGCGGTCTTCTTTCATCATCCAACTCGAGCTTCTCTACGGAATTCTCTTTGATGGTACACGAATCTTTTAATAGATCATAATCTCTGGAGACGAAGTTGATCACATGAGCATCTGGTGGCGGTGTTGTCGCTTTCTGTGGAAGATCTTCAGGATCCTGGATCTTAGATTTCTTTCTTCCCAAGAGTTCTTTAAAGTGACCTTTGCTCAGAAGGTACCCAATTTCTTTCCTTAAGGCGATGCACTCGTCTGTTGCGTGGCCAAAATATTCGTGGAAAGCGCACCACTTAGACTTGTCCTTGAAGCCGACAACCTTTTCATTTTTTCTGGGCCACCTTGCTTTTTCTCCCAAATCCTTCATGGCACAAATCAACTCATGAGTGTCTACAGAGAAACAATAGTCGGAGATGCAAGGATAGTCTTCGCTGTCTTCTCCTTCTTCAACTGCCCGTACGTTCTGATTGTTGAACTTGGCATACGGATTCGCATTGTTGTTCCTATTCCAGGATCCTTTATTCTTCTCAGGAGTTTCTTGTTTCATCTGTCCACCGAGACGATCCTGGATCTTTTTATCTTCTTCTAAGCGGATGTATCTCAATGCACTGCTTCTGACTTCATCTAATGTCCTGCATGGAGTCATCACTAAATCATCCAAAAAAGGGGAGCCCTTTTGAATTCCCATCTTGAATGCTTCAACAGCAGTAGTCATATCAAGGTTTGGGATTTCTAGAGCTTCCTTTCCGAACCTCGTAACGAAATACCTAAGGGATTCATCACTGGTTTGGATAACACGATACAAATCACTGGTCAACCTCTCAAATTTCCGACTACAGAAAATTGAGTGTTAAACAAATTAACTAAATGAGAGAAAGATATAACCGAGAAAGGGGGATGACTTAGCAGCCATTTTAGTGCAGCTCCCGTTAATATGGCTCCAAATCCTTTACAAAGGCAAGCCTCTTTGAGTTTCTCAGGTACAGGATTAATTTCCATTCTCTCCCGATATTGGAAAACATGTTCCTCAGGATCTGTGCTCCCATCATTCGTCTTCATGTTGGGAGTTTTAAATCGCTTCAGGATTTCAGCATCACATATGGGCGGAGCGAATCTGGATAATTTGTGGCTTCCCTCTGTATTTCAGGGATTGGACGTATCACTCCCGGGACACTGGATATCATATCCTTTAGCTTCTGTAATTCTCTGGCCATGGCCTGGTTGATACCTGAATCCTGCATGGGAATATGGTTAGTATCTAAAGATATAGGATCGTACCAGTTACCTCTCTACTAGGTGGAGTTTGGTATTCCAAACGAGTATCTGGGATAAGAGGAGTCAACAATCGGAGTAGGTCCTCTAGAAGCTATGGTCTGCATGGGGATTATATCTCCTTCATGGACTTCGGAGGATCGTTGATGTTGGACGCCTGAGGATCCTTGATTCTGAAATAAGGATCCTTGCTGAGGATACGTTCTAGTAGATCCCGGCGGAAAGAAGGTTGACTCTTGTCGATAATATGAGGATCCTTGGCTTTGCTGACCCATGGATCCTTGATGGAAGTTAGATGACATTGGCTGATCTAACGAGAACCCGTGAGCTTGTTGACTCACGGGCCTCTGTTGATGAGTAGAGGATTCTGGCTGAAAGAGTGAGGATCCTTGAGCCTGGCGACCCATGAACCCTTGTTGAAGGATAGAGGATCCTGGCTGAAACATTGAGGATCCTTGAGCCTGTTGACCCATGGATCCTGGTTGGATGATGGATGATCCTTGCGAGAACTGTGCCATGGATTCTGGACTGCTGAAATCCAACATCCTGGGCATAAGGGAGTGAGATCCTCTGCTGGCATCTTGTTCTTCTTGAGATCCTCTATCTCACGTAGGATCTTCTGATTAGTCTTGTTCTGCTGCTCCATGTATGCTTTAACCTGCCAAAACATAGATGAAACATCACTGTTAGTACTAACCACCGGGGCAACAACGGTAGTTTTCGAGCTCTGGAAGACTGGTAGTTGCGTCTTGCTTCCCGCAGCAGCAGCCCTTGGTGCTCCCGTGTTTGGCGGAGGCAGCGGTGGCAAATTCCTCGATGAGAGAGGGACCATAGCCGGATTGGTTAATGAAGCAGAGGATGATTGAGAGGCCATTGATGGCGATATGGGTATGAAAAAGTTGAGAATGATAATAATAATATGAATTATAGCACCAATTGCCCCACGGTGGGCGCCAAATTGTTTTGGACAAAAATCTGTCAAGGATCACGTATCCAAATCTGTTAAGTGAGGTATGGTGCTAACTCGGTAAAAGCAAGTGTATGATTGTAATATAGGTGGACACAATGATTTGGTCACGAGGGAAAAAGCCCTTAATCATGATAGTCTTACTTCTGTCAAAATTTATCGAGGCAATCGTTGGTAAAATAATTCCGGTCAAGGATTAACAAGATAATCTTTGGTCGGATTACTTTAGTCAATGATCGATAAGGTAACCTTTGGTCGGTGAGTATATGATTATCGTGGTCTCCGGCACAAAAAACCCCCGGACGGTGAAAATTATCACCGTCGTGTTTATTGATTAAGAAAAAAGGTATTACAAGTGGTTGAGGAGATTATGATCGACATTACAATGAAAGCTAGTGAATAGAGAGAGTGTTCAGTTCTGCTCTAGTGTGTGTGTAGATACATGTGTTTCTAGCTCGATCATATCTCGTATAAATAAGATAAAAACAATAACAATATTCCCTATCTATTCAGAAGTCTTCCACTTAGCCGCTCCACGACCTTTGACCACGTGCCAATAGCCACCCAGTAGCGATATAAGCGGGAGAACGAGTCATATAGCCGTTATTGATATTAACGCGTTCATCTTCACATTAGTTCATCCATAATCAGCTAAATTGAAGTAGGATCCTGGATCCATGCTCCAGCTAAAGGTTATCTTGTGAGGATAATTGATGCAAGTTCGTCTTACAATTGATATACCTGTCTAACACATCACCATACTAAACCAATCATTAGTAAACAAACAATACCGAGGATCCTCGATCCTTTATATCCTGATGTATATTTCAAGGATAAACTATCCATAAGACAGTCAAGGATAAAGGATCCTCAGTATAAAAATCGTGGCCTAACAGGAAGGTCCCTATTTGATTGAATTAGAAGTTGGAAAAGGGGCATATCATTTGCTCACAATGGAAGGCAACAGGTTACCAAGAGCATGGAATGCTATCCACCTCAAGAAGTACTTTTTCTAATCAGGATCAAGTATCCTCTGAAGATCGAATATCATTAAAGGATCAATTTTTAATTGATCCAAGGATAATATATTCTTAACGTTTATTTTTTCCAAGTTTTAAGTAACAATGCAAGGTTCTAATAATATGTTCAGAGATCAAGAGGTTGGCCACCTCTTATTTACATTTAAGGTACTTTACTATTTCCCTTGGCCTAGCCCACGATTGGGTATGACCCCCGATGGTCATATCCTCCAAGGTTTAAAGGTTTTCACCTTTCTTATAAATTAGAGTTTCTACACTCTCGCCTGGAGCGCACGCTATCCAACGTATAGTCCGGGGCAGCGGGACCAGTACACGCTTAGTGGCTGACAATTTCGTTGTCTTCGGCTATATGGAGGATCTTACGATTTATGGTAGACGTACCATACCACCGGTTTATAACATTTTCATGTTATCTCACGTTTGGGCTAAATCCCGGTTTGGGCGAGTCCCTAGTTAACATCCGTATATTGGGCCAGTCCCCAGTTTGGGCTTGTCCCCAGTTTTTGGGCTTGTCCCCAGTTTGGGCTTGTCCCCAGTTCATGGGCTTGTCCCCAGTTCACGGGCTTGTGCCCAATAGCACGGGCTTGTCCCCACTTTATTTATGTGCTTGTCCCCAGTTTTTTGGATTACAAAGATCACAGAAGGATCAACATCTATGGATTCAAGATCCTTAAGTTTATTTTACAAGGATTATAGAAGATTCAATACTTATGGATTCAAGATCCTTAGATTATTTTTTACAAGGATGTCCTATCCTCACAAGGATGTCCATCCACCTGGGTTAAACAGGTTTACTAGTTGTTCATGATTTTCAGGGAGAAGGATATACAACCGGACGGGAAGTTCCCAATGAAACTCCATTTATATATGACAATTATATCCAGCTTGACAAATCTCATATGTTTTTGCAGGAAGTTTGAATTAAAGGCAAAATGACAGCTGTGATCTTATCACAACCGCCATTTTGAGGGCAATTGTTAGTGCTCGGAAATTTGACACTATGGATATGTTATCCTGGCATATGTTCTGGATCAGTTATCCTTAGTCAGATCTCGTCAGGATCAAGGATCTTCAGTACTTATTATTTACTAACGATTGTTTCATGTGTATAACATTATATTTGACAGTTGTAACGGCTAAGAGACCTGGTCTACCCCCTTTTTTTGCAGCCTGAGTGATGGAGCACGTGGTCAAAGTGGCTTTTATGTTTATATTCAATATAATGGCGGATTTTTAGGAAACTTAATTAATGCCTTTATTATTCATAAAGTCATTGAGTTATTATCTTTTATGTATATATTGAGGCTTTGATCAGCTAGGGAACACACACTATTCACTATGAATTCAACAACATACACACACACATAGCTTTCGTTGTAATACTGATCATATTCTCCAAACCTTGTATCCTCATTTTTGATATTAATAAAGTGGTGATAGACAATTGTCATCACCCGGGGTTTTTGTGCCGGCGATCCGAACCAGATCAAGGGCTTTTCCCCGTGAAAAATCTGTGTGATTGTGTTTGCAATCGATACATACTTGTTTTCATCATCATAGCACTAATCCTCACTAAACGAATTTGGATGCATTATCCTTGGTAGATTTTTGTTAAAAAAAATTTGGCGCCCACCGTGGGGCAATTGGTGCTATAATCCAGAAAATACCCTATCAATATTCAACCTTTCATACCCATATCACCATCAATGGCCTCTCAACAATCTTCTGCTTCATCAACCATGTCTTCCTCAGTTTCACTCCCACCGAGATCCTCACTACCAATGCCTCCTCAAATTGCGGGAGCACCAAGGGCTACTACTGCTGGAAACAAGACGAAACTTCCAGTGTTCCAGGGCTCAAAAACCACTGCTGCCACTTCGGTGGTTAACTCTAACAATGATGTTTCTGCTATGTTTTCACAGGTTAAGGCATACATGGAGCAGCAATACAAAACAAACCAGAGGATCCTACGTGAAATTGAAGATCTCAAGAAAAGAAAGAGGCCAACGGAGGATTAGACTCCCTTGATATCTAGGGCGCTGGATTTCTTTACTCCAAGATCTGTGGCTCGTCATGCTCAAGGATCCTCCATCCTTTAGCAAGGATCAATCATCCTTCAACCAGGGTCCGTGGGTCAGCATACTCATGGATCCTCGATTTTCCAGAAAGGATCATCCATCCTTCAACCAGGGTCCATGGGTCAGCATACTCAAGGATCCTCAATCTTCTAGCAAGGATCATCCATCCTTCAACCAGGGTTCGTGGGTCAGCATACTCAAGGATCCTCGATCTTCCAGCAAGGATCATCCATCCTTCAACCAAGGTACGTGTGTCAGCATACACAAGGATCCTCGATCTTCCAGCAAGGATCATCCATCCTTCAACCAGGGTCCGTGGGTCAACATACTCAAGGATTCTCAATCTTCCATCAAGGATCATCCATCCTTCAACAAGGGTCCATGGGTTAGCAAGCTCAGGGATCCTCGTTCCTCTAGCCAGGATCATCTGTCCTCCAACAAGAGTCCATGGATCAGAAAGCTCAAGGATCCTCATTTCTTCAACAAGGATCGTTCATCCTTCAACCAGGATCCTCTGGATTCTATCATCCAGGATCATTCAACTCCCAACCTCAAGGAACCTTCTTCCAGAATCAAGGATTATTCGGAATTCAACATTAAAGGTCTTCGGAGGTCCATGAAGGAAACATTATCCCCATGCAGACCATTGCCTCTGAAGGACCAACTCATGTAGCCGACACTTCTTACTTCAGCTATTCTTCTGGAATTCCGACATTTACGCAACAAAGAGGTAACATATATAATCCTATATCCTTAGATGCTAATCGCGGTTCCGTGTAGGATGCAGGTATCAACCAAGCTATGGCTAAGGAACTACGCAAACTTAAGGATATGATATCCAGCGTACCAGGGGTGGTCCGACCGATCCCTGAAATACCAGAAGGAAGCCACAAATTATCCATATTTGCTCCACCTATTTATGATGCTGAAGTCCCAAAACGATTTTAGACCCCCAACATGAAGGTGTATGATGGGACAACTGATCCCGAAGAGCATGTGGCTCAATACACGGAGAGGATGAAAATCAATCCAATTCCTGAAAGACTTAAGGAGGCTTGTCTATGCAAGGGTTTCGGATCCACACTAACAGGATCTGCATTAAAATGGCTGCTAAGTCTTCCTCCCTTTTCTGTTACTTCTTTTTCACATTTAGTTAACTTGTTCAACAGCCAATTTTCTTGTAGTAGGAAATTTGAAAAGTTAACTAGTGACTTATATAGAGTTGTCCAACCATATGATGAATCCCTTAGAGATTTTGTTACAAGGTTTGGCAGGGAGGCCCTAGAAATCCCTAATCTTGATATGGCTACGGCTGTTGAAGCTTTCAAGATGGGACTAAATAGGGTATCCCCTTTTTATGACGATCTTGTGATGACTCCTTGTAGGACATTAGATGAAGTAAGGAACAGGGCACTAAGATTCATACGGTTGGAGGACGACAAGAGGATCCAAGAACGGTTAGGGGCCCAAACGAAGCAAGAATCTACTGACAAGAAACAAGGATCCTCATTCAGGAACAACAACTCGAAGCCTTGCTCCAAATTTAATAATCAAAATGTCCGAGCAGTCGAAGAAGGAGATGATGATGATGAAGATTACCCAAGCATTTCTGAATATTTCTTCTCTGTGGATGCTCATGGTTTAATTTGTGCCATGAAGGATCTTGGAGATAAAGCAAGATGGCCTCGGAGAAATAAGAAAACGACATCCTTCAAAGACAAATTCCATGAAGATTTCGACCATCAGACTGATGATTGTATTGGTTTATGGAGGGAAATTGGATACCTCCTAAGCAAAGGACATTTCAAGGAGCTCTTGGGAAGAAATAAATCAAGGATCCAAGATCCTGAAGAGGTTCCTCAAAAAGCAACTCCGCCCCCACCAGATGCTCAAGTGATCAACTTCATTTCCGGAGGCTCAGACATATGTGGAATCTTCTTCTCCGCAGCTAAAAGGCTGGCTAAGGAGACCAAGCTGGATAACGGGGAACGACCGGTTATCTCCACCACCTTGACAACAAACAAAAGGATCTTCTTTGATGAAGAAGAGAAATCAAGTATCCAGGATCCCCATCATGACGGTTTGATTGTTACTTTTTTGATTGCTAACTATTATGTACGCTGGATCCTAGTCGATGGTGGAAGCCCAGTCAATATCAACCAACACGATGTGCGTCAGAAGATGATTATACCAGACTCGGAGATCATCCCAAGGATATCGGTGCTAGTCGGTTTCAGTGGCGAAACCAAGAAAACATTGGGGGACATCAAACTCCCAATATACATTGAAGGGTTAAACTCTTACAAAAAATTTTGTGTTATAGATAACCTTTCTTGTTGCAATGTAATTTTAGGCAGGACTTGGCTACATGGAATGAAGGCAGTGGCCTCTACTTACTATCAATACATCAAGCTACCAACTCCTTGGGGAGTGGTAAGGATAGATGGTGACCAAGTCGAAGCCAAGAACTACTACTCCTCATCAATGAAGCCAGCAACTAAACAGACGATAGCATAGCAACCACAGCAACATCCTAGGGACGTGCTGGAAGCTTGCGAGAAGGACTTGAAGGAAGTATCCTTGGACCCCGAGGATCCAAATGTGTAGGTGTTCCTAGGATCCGGTATCCCTAATGAAATTGAGGAAGATATGATATCCTTCCTAAAGCGAAGAAAATCCACGTTTTCCTTCAAACATTCAGACATGACAGGTATTTCTAAGGAGGTAATTACTCACAAATTAGGCCTTGATTTATCTATTAAACCCGTCCATCAGAAGCAAAGGAAATTCGCTCCTGAGAGGAACACGATCATACAAGAAGAAGTTGAAAAAATTCTTAAGGCCGGTATGATCAGAGAGGTTAAGTATCCTCGATGGTTAGCTAATGTAGTGGTTGTTTTTAAAAAGAATGGAAAGTGGAGGGTGTGTGTCGATTTTACTGATTTAAACAAGGCATGCCCCAAGGATCCTTTCCCGTTACCATATATAGACTCCATGGTGGATGCAACAGCAGGACATGAGATGCTTACCTTTATGGATGCTTCCTCTGGATTTCAACAAATTCAGATGGAACCATTTGATCAAGAGGATACAACATTCATGACTCCTACCGACATCACTATTATATTTCTATGCCATTTGGACTAAGAAATGCAGGGGCAACATATCAAAGATTAGTCAACATGATGTTCAAGGATCAATTAGGCAAGACTATGGAGGTCTACATAGATAACATTGTGGTGAATGTTAGGTCATCAATTTTGTTTTGAGGATCCTTAATCCTTTACTATCTTATCGATAGATTATCCTTGAGATATGTTTCAGGTTATAAAGGATCGACGAGTTACCTCTTTGCTGAACCACGGTTAGCATCTAAGGATAAAGGATCGTACAAGTTACCTCTTTGCTGAGTGAAGGTTGGCATCTCGGATGAGTAGATGGGATAGGAGGAGTCTGTGATAAGAGTTGGTCCTCCAGAGGCTATAGTATACATGGGGATTATGTCTCCTTCATGGACTTCGAAGGAACGTTGATGTTGGACTCCCGAGGATCCTTGATTCAGAAAGAAGGATCCTTGATTCGAGATGAAGGATCCTTGAGGTTGGGTACCATAGGATCCTTTTGGAAGGACGACCGATCCTGGCGGAAATAGCGAGGATCCTTGAGTATGTTGACCCATGGACCCCTGTTGAAGGATAGATGATCCTGGCTGAAATAGCGAGGATCCTTGAGTCTGTTGACCCATGGACCCCTGTTGAAGGATAGATGATCCTTGCGAGAACTGAGTCATGGACCCCGGACTGGTGAAATCCAGCATCCTTGGCATCAGAGGGGTGAGATCCTCTGCTGGCCTCTTGTTCTTCTTGAGATCCTCTATCTCACGAAGGATCCTCTGATTAGTCTTGTTCTGCTGCTCCATGTATGCTTTAACCTGCGAAAACATAGATGAAACATCATTGTTAGTATTAACCACCGGGGTAGCAGCAGCGGTTTTTGAGCTCTGGAAGACTGGTAGTTGCGTCTTGCTCCCAGCAGCAGCAGGCCGTTGCGTTCCCGTGATTGGCGCTTAGCACATGGTCAAAGATCTCTTATATCGCAAAGAGGTACTGGACGGCTATTGGCACGTGGTCAAAGATCGCTTATATCAACAAAGGCTATAGCGATCTTTGACCACGTGCCAATAGCCGTCCAGTACCTCTTTGCGATATAAGCGATCTTTGACCACGTGCAAAGCGCCAATCACGGGAACGCAACGGCCTGCTGCTGCTGTGAGCAAGACGCAACTACTAGTGTTCCAGAGCTCAAAAACCGCTGCTGCTACCCCGGTGGTTAATACTAACAGTGATGTTTCATGTATGTTTTTGTAGGTTAAAGCATACATGGAGCAGCAGAACAAGACAAATCAGAGGATCCTCCGTGAGATAGAGGATCTCAAGAAGAACAAGAGGCCAGCAGAAGATCTCACCCCCCTGATGCCAAGGATGCTGGATTTCTCCAGTCCGGGGTCCATGACTCAGTTCTCGCAAGGATCATCTATCCTTCAACAGGGGTCCATGCGTTAACAGACTCAAGGATCCTCGCTATTTCAGCCAGGATCGGTCATCATTCCACAAGGATCCTATGGTAACCAACCTCAAGGATTCTTCATCCCAAATCAAGGATCCTTCTTTCCGAATCAAGGATCCTCGGGCATCCAACATCAACGATCCTCCAAAGTCCATGAAGGAGACATAATCCCCATGCAGACTATAGCCTCTGGAGGACCAACTCTAATCACAGACTCCTCCTATCCCATCTACTCATCCGAGATGCCAACCTTCACTCAGAATGAGGTAACTTGTACGATCCTTTATCCTTAGATGCTAACCGTGGTTTCATGCAGGATGCAGGTATCAACCAAGCTATGGCCAAAGAGCTGAAGAAGCTCAAGGATATGATATCCATTGTTCCCGGGGTCATAAGACCAATCCCCGAGATACCTGAGGGAAGCCACAGAGTATCCAGATTTGCTCTGCCTATCTGTGATGCTGAAATCTCGAAGCGGTTCAAGACTCCAAATATGAAGACTTATGACGGGACCACTGATCCTGAAGAACATGTAGCACAATATAGGGAAAGGATGGAGATCAATCCTATTCCGGAGAGACTCAAGGAAGCTTGTCTATGCAAGGGCTTTGGATCCACACTAACGGGAGCCGCTCTAAAATGGCTGCTAAGTCTTCCTCCCTTTTCAATTACTTCTTTCTCTCCTTTAGTTAACTTGTTTAACACTCAATTTTCCTGTAGTCGGAAATTTGAGAGGTTAACTAGTGATTTATATCGTGTTGTCCAACCTAGTGATGAATCCCTTAGGGATTTCGTCACCAGATTCGGCAAGGAAGCTCTCGAAATCCCAAATCTTGACATGAATACTGCTGTTGAAGCATTCAAGATGGGAATTCAGAAGAGCTCCCCCTTTTATGATGATTTAGTGATGACTCCATGCAGGACATTAGACCAAGGGTGTTAAGATACATTCGATTGGAAGAGGACAAAAGGATCCAGGATTGTCTTGGAGGACAAACGAAACAAGAAACTCCCGAGAAGAATAAAGGATCCTGGAATAGGAACAACAATTCAAAGCCGTACGCCAAGCCCAATAATCACAACGTGCGGGCAGTTGAAGGAGATGACGATGAAGACTATCCTTGCATCTCCGACTACTATTTCTCTGTAGACACTCATGGCTTGATCTGTGCCATGAAGGATCTGGGAGAAAAAGCAAGATGGCTTCGAAAAAATGAGAAGGTTGTCGGCTTCAAGGACAAGTCTAAATGGTTCGTTTTCCACGAAGATTTTGGCCATGCAACGGACGAATGCATCAGATTAAGAAGAGAAATTGGTTACCTCCTGAGCAAGGGTCACTTTAAAGAACTCTTGGGAAGGAAGAAATCCAAGAACCAGGATCCTGAAGATCTTCCACAAAAAGCAACACCGCCACCGCCAGATGCTCATGTGATCAACTTTGTCTCCAAAAACTATGAATTATTTCAAGATTCTTGTGCCATAAGAGAAAATCCCGTAGTAGAATTCAAACTGGATGACGAGAGAAGACCACTCATCCCCACTACTCAAGTGACTGATCAGAGAATCTTCTTCAATTCAAGAATCAAGGATCCTCATCAAGACAAGCTGGATATGAAAGCAGTCAATTTCATCTCTGGAGGATCAGACATATGTGGAACTTCTTTCTCCGCAGCAAAAAGACTTGCCAAGGAGATCAAGATGGATAACGGGGATCATCCGATAGTGTCAACCACATTAACAATAGACAAGAGAATCTTCTTCGATGAGGAAGACAAGCTGAACATTTAGGATCCTCATCATGATGGTTTGATTATTACTTTATTTATCTCTAACCATTATGTGCGCAGGATCCTAGTGGACGGTGGCAACTCAGTCAACATCATCCAACATGATGTCCTCAAGAAGATGAACATCCCGGATTCAGAAATCATTCCTAGAACATCGGTAATAGTCGACTTCAGCGGCGAAACTAAGAAAACATTGGGGGACATTAACCTCCCAATTTAAATAGAAGAGTTAAATTCATACAAAAAATTTTGTTTTATAGATAACCTTTCCTGTTGCAATGTTATTTTAGGTAGCCCATGGCTCCATGGAATGATGGATGTAGACTCAACTTATCACCAATGCATCAAGCTACCTACTCCTTGGGGAGTTGTAAAGATAGTAGGTGACCAAGCGGAGGCCAAGAACTATTATTCATCATCAATGAAGCCAACAGCCAAGCCAACCATAGCATAGCAACTACAGCAACATCCCAGGGACATGCTGGAAGCTCGGGAGAAAGACCTTAAAGAAGTATCATTGGACCCCGAAGATCCAGAAATAAAGGTGTTCTTAGGATCCAGTATCCCCAGTAAGATTGAGGAAGATATAATATCTTTCTTATGGCAAAGAAGATCTACTTTTGCCTTCAAGCACTCGGACATGACATGTATTTCGAAAGAGGTAATCACTCATAAACTCGGCCTTGATTTATATGTTAAACCCGTCCATCAGAAGCGAAGGAAATTCGTTCCTGAAAGGAACAAGATCATACAAGAAGAAGTTGAAAAAATTCTTAAGGCCGGTATTGTTTTGGACAAAAATCAATCAAGGATCACGTATCCAAATCTGTTAAGTGAGGTAAGGTGCTAACTCGGTAAAAGCAAGTGTATAATTGTAATATTGGTGAACACAATGATTTGATCACGAGGAAAAAATCCCTTAACCAAGATAGTCTTACTTTGGCTAAAACTTGTCGAGGTAATCTTTGAAGAAATGATGTCGGTCAAGGATTAATAGGCTAAACTTTGGTCGATTCACTCCAATCAAAGATCAACAAGGTAACCTTTGGTCGATGAGTATATGGTTATCGTGATCTCCGGCACAAAAAACCCCCAGACGGTGAAAACTATCACCGTCGAGTTTATTGATTAACAAAAAAGGTATTACAAGTGTTTGTGGAGTTTATGATCGAGATTACAACGAAAGCTAGTGAATAGAGAGAGTGTTTAGTTCTGCCCTAGTGTGTGTAAGTACATGTGTGTATCTAGCTCGATCATATCCCGTATATATATAAGAAAAAGTAATTAACAAACTTAACAACTTCATCCTATAAATCCGCTAGTCTTCCATTCTTCAACAACGTGATGTTTGACCACGTGCGGATAGCCATTCACTAGCGAATAAAGCGGTAGACCGGGTCTATATACCGTTGTTATTATTTAAATGTCAATCTTCTAGAGAGTTCGTCCATAATCAGCTATGTTGAATTAGGATCCTGGATCCATGCTCTAGCTAAAGGTTGTCTTGTGAGGATAATTGATGCAAGTTCGTCTTACATTTGATATACTTGTCTAACACATCACCATACTAAACGTAATCATTAGTAAACAAACAATACCGAGGATCGTCGATCCTTTATATCCTGATGTATTTTTCAAGGATAAACTATCTGTAAGACATTCAAGGATAAAGGATCCTCAGTATAAAAATCTTGACCTAACAGGTATGATCAGAGATGTTCAGTATCCTCAATGGCTAGCTAATGTGGTCGTTTTTTCAAAAAAGAATGGAAAGTGGAGGGTGTGTGTCGATTTTACTGAATTAAACAAGGCATGTCCCAAGGATCCTTTCCCATTACCACATATAGATTCCATGGTGGATGCAATGGCATGACATGAAATGCTTACCTTTATGGATGCTTCCTCTGAATTTCAACTAATTCAAATGGAACCATCTGATCAAGAGGATACAACATTCATGACTCATACCGGCATATACTGTTATACTGCTATTCCGTTTGGACTAAGAAATGTAGGGGTAACATACCAAAGATTAGTCAACATGATGTTCAAGGATCAGTTGGGTAAGACTATGGAGGTCTACATAGATGATATGGTGGTAAAATCAAAGAAAGCTGAGGATCACCTTAGAGACCTCGAGGAAGCATTCAACATCCTCGATCAATATAACATGAAACTGAATCCGTCAAAATGCCACTTTGGTGTTAAGGCTAGAAAATTTCTAGGATATATGGTGACGAAGAGAGGAATTGAAGCAAGCCCCGGGCAGATTGAAGCCATCCTCAATTTGAAATCTCCTGCAAACACAAAGGATGTCCAAAGGCTCACAGGAAGAATAGCTGCCCTCAATAGGTTCATCTCAAGATCCTCCGAGAAGTGCAAGGACTTCTACGACATTCTTAGGAAGAATAAAAAGTTTGAACGGACGCAAAGGCATGAGGCTGCGCTTACAGCCTTGAAGAATTACTTATTCTCAGCTCCAGACCTAACGAGGCCTGTGGATGGAGAATCCTTATACATGTATTTAGCCATCTCAGGAAACGCAGTAAGTGCCGTCTTGGTGAAGGTTCATGAAGGTGAACAACATCCCGTTTACTATGTAAGTAAAAGTCTTCTAGATGCGGAAGCCAGGTATTCTCATTTAGAAAAGTTAATTCTTGCACTCATTATGGAATCCACTAAATTAAGACATTATTTTGAAACTCATCCTATTATTTTGAGAACTAATTATCCTGTGAAGAATGTTCTTAGAAAACCAGAGTTATCAGGTAGAATGTCCAAATGGGCAGTGAAATTAAGTGCATATGATATCCAATATGAGCCAAGAACAGCAATCAAGTCTCAAGCACTAGCGGACTTTGTGGCTGATTTCACTAGCGATCTACAAAAAGAAGCTGACTTGGAAGTCCAACAACTGGAAAAGACCAAGGATCCTTGGATACTCTTCACAGATGGAGCATCCAACTTAAGAGGAACAGGATTAGGGATCCTACTGAAATCGCCACAGGGGGACATATTACCCCAGTCTATAGCCTGTGAGTTTCAAACAACAAATAATGAAGCTGAATATGAGGCTTTGAATGCAGGTTTGCAACTAGCTATGTCTATGAGGATCAGGTATCTTCAAGTATATATAGATTCATTATTGATTGCTAACCACTTTAATGGCTCATATGCTGTTAAAGGAGAAAAACTAATCAGATACCTAGATGTTGTTAAGGAATTAGCAAAATCCTTCGTATTATTTAGCATTGTACAGGTACCAAGAGAAGAAAATGCCGGGGCAGACGCTTTGGCAAATTTAGCCTCATCTTTGAAAATTCCAGAAAATACGAAGATCCCAATTATTCACATACTCTCGCCAGCAATAGGAGAGCAAGAAGTTGGGGAAATAACAAGTGATAAGTAGATTGTACTTTGGGATCCATTATCCTCGGACAATCAAGGATCCTGGATCCTCCCGATCAAAAAGTACATCCATACAGGAGAAATTCCAACAACAGAGAATCCCAGATCCTTCAAACTCAAGGTATCACAGTACATTCTATTAGATGATATACTATATAGAAAATCTCTTGCAGGTCCATACTTGAGGTGCATCGAGGATCCTGAGATCAAAGAAGTACTGAAGGATTTTCATGAAGGTGACTGCGGCAATCACACAAGTGGAAGAGCATTATTTTCTAGAATACTTAGAACTGGATACTTCTGGCCAACAATGAAGAAGGATGCAGTGGAGTATTCATGTAAATCTGATGCTTGTCAAAGACATGCAAATATCCTTCATCAGCCAGCGGAGCCTTTATATCTTATATCCTCCTCATGGCCTTTCATGAAATGGGATATGGATATTGTAGGCAAGCTACCAAAAGCACCCGGTGGAAAAGTCTTTATGCTTGCTATGACTGACTACTTCTCCAAATGGATTGAGACATAAGCATTTGTACAAGTCCGAGAAAGGTAAGTAATATCTTTTATTAAACGAAATATTATAACTAGATTTGGTATTCCTGCTGAAATTGTTTGTGATAATGGTTCCCAGTTTATCGGGAATAGAACCACTAACTTTTGTGACAGTTGGGGCATCAAAATGATTACTTCCACTCCGGTTCATCCCCAAGCCAATGGTCAAGCTGAGTCTAGCAACAAGATCATCATCAACAATCTAAAGAAGAAACTAGGATCCAAGAAGGGAAAATGGGCTGAAGAACTTCCTTATGTTCTTTGGGCAGACAGGACAACTTCAAAGAATGCAACAGGCCAAACACTCTTTTCATTGGTGTTTGGATCTGAAGCAGTACTTCCCACATAAATGGTGGTTCCTACTGCGAGAACGAGCATCCGTGATCCTGAAGCCAATGAAGAAATACTTCTTGAAGACTTGGATACTATAGAAGAACTCAGAGACCTAGAAAAGATCAAAATGGCAACTTATCAAAAAAGGGTAGCTGGGGCATACAACAAAAATATTAGAATCAGAAGATTTCAAGAAGGAGATCTAGTGCTGAGGAAAGCCTTCCAAAACACAACAAATTCGGCAGATGGGAAGCTAGCGCCCAAATGGGAAGGACCTTATCAGATTGAGTCGGAAGCAGGAAATGGGGCATATCCTTTGCTCACAATGGAAGGCAATAGACTACCAAGAGCATGGAATGCTATCCACCTAAAAAAGTATTTTTTTCTAATCAGATCCAATATCCTAAGAGGATATATTATCCTTAAAGGATCAAGGATCCTAAAATCGGTAATATCTATCTGATTACTTATCTATTTTATATTCTTGTTATTCTAAGGATAATATATTCCTAACGTTTATCTTTTCCAAGTTTTTAAGTGACAATGCAGATTTCAATAAGAGGATAAATGTCAAAGAGGTTAGCCACCTCTCCTTTACATATAAGATACTTTACTATTTACCTTGGCCTTGCCCACGATTGGGTTTGACCCCCGATGGTCATATGCCCTAAGGTTTAAAGGTTTTCACCTTTCTCACGATCGCCAGTTGTGCACGCTATCTGACGTATAGTTCGGGGCAACGGGACCAGTACACGCTTAGTGGCTGAAAATTTCGTTGTCTCCGGCTATATGGAGGATCCTACGAATAATGGTAGACGTACTATTTCCTAAGGTTTAAGGGGTTTTCACCTCTTCTCAAGGGCCATGTCGCCAGTTAACATCCGTATCTTTGGGCCAGTCCCCAGTTTGGGCTTGTCCCCAGTTTAACACCAGATTACACGGGCTTGTCCCCAGATTACATGGGCTTGTCCCCAGATTACACCGGCTTGTCCCCGGTTGCATGGGCTTGTCCCCAGATTACACGGGCTTGTCCTCAGATTACACGGGCTTGTCCCCAGTTGCACGGGCTTGTCCCCAGATTACACGAGCTTGTCCCCAGTTGCACGGGCTTGTCCCCAGTATATTATTTGGGCTTGTTCCCAGTTTAATGGGTTTGATCCCAGTTAACCTTATGAATTATTTGCAACAGACTTACTAAGTTCTTTGTGAAGATCAAAAATCTAAGGATCCCGGATCCTAAAGCTATCGCTTCAAGGATCTTCTGGTAACTTAGGTCTATCTAGACCTTCTAGTATGATCTCTATTAATTAATTTATGTATCATATTTGTTTCAATAATTTTGAATATTTCAGTTTAGAAGGTTATTCCCTTAAAGTTATTTTACTACTAAAGATATTTTATCCTATTTTAAGGATACTATATCCTAAAAACTTTTACCCTATTTTAAGGATACTCTATCCTGAAAACTTTTATCAACTTTTAAGGATATTCTATCCTAAGCAATCTTAATAAGGATCTTTTATCCTAAAAATCTTTTACTTTAGATTATTTTGCAAAACTATCAACAATGTTAAGATTATATCTAATAAAGTTTTTGAAAATAAATAACAAGTAAAAAGTCAAAAGATTTTTATATTGATTAAAATAAGCCCCGAGGACTTATCCATAACTCTTAACCCGGACTTCACCATACGAAAAGATGGACCATCCATCCGGGTTAAGTAAAAGTTACTAATAGTTCATAAAGTGCAGGGAAATTAAAAAACAGGGGCAACAAATGCTTCATCCCCACAAACAGAGGATCCCTCCACCTTTGTCACCCTCGCAATTTGTATTAAGGATCATGGATCCTTCATCCTAGTTACTATTGTTTATTACAGACCATTGAAATTGTCTTTAAAAACACCATAAAAGCAAAATAGAACGGGCTTGGGCCTTTTCTTTTATATCCTTCATCGCTCGTTCATAGTTTGTCTCTGCCTCTACCGGTACCTCATTTCCACCTTCAGCTTCATCCAGACCCTTCACACCACTTGTTCCTACTTCGCCCGCTTCAACCATCATAGCTTCAGTCTCATCCTCGCCTCCACCCAAGTCGATCAAGGCTTGCTTCCATTCTTTGATTTCCCATGAAGAATAATCAAAAGATGGATCATTGGCTTCGGTAAACATTTTGATTCAGGCCTCGAGGACCGACTTGGCTGCCCATACTTTTGCTTCTTCGGCAACCCGGTTGATTTCGTGCTGCAGCTAGACGGCCAATGCAGCAACATGTGCCTCTATCTCTCTTTTCTCTTTGGTCATCTTCGTGAGAGCCTTCTCCTTAGCAGCAGTCGTTGATCTCAGTGCAGCGAGGGTCTTTTCATGCTCCGCGACAGTCTTCTCATAGTGGTGTCGGGCAGAATTGATAGCCTATGGATGAAAACGGAATAAGCTTGGAATAATAGAAATTAACAAAGATAAAGGATCCTTACAGTAGAAAGCATGTCTAGAATCTGCTTTTCGGCGTCGAAGGGATTCTCCGTATATGAACTCCTCTTTCTCTTGGATCCGGACTTTGTTTGAGTTGTGATCGGGCGAGGCTCGAGTGTAGGGGTTGATTTCGGGGTCTTTTTCTTAGTGAGCATGCAATCGATATCCTTGAGGGAAAACTTGGAAGCAGATTTTCCTGATTTCGGAGCGTCTATAAACAGTAATTGACAGATAAGTTTTTAATTATTAATACTTTTTATACTAAAAGTTTTATTCTTACTTGGCATAACTGATTCTGAGTTTGATCTTTGAAAAGGTTCAACAAACTTTGCTTGAAAAGTCCTGATTGCAGGATCCAGTGACAAAAATCTCTTCACTCTATCTTCAACTCCCGGAAGATCAGCCAACAATTCGAAATTTTCAACTGCACAAGTGATAATAGTTATTAGCAGAAGAATAGAATATCCTATCTTGGTAACCTAATGATCCTGGATCTTACCCTTTGGTATCCACTTTTTGGGAAGATTAGTTCCACCCTGAATAGAATCTCGTTTTACAAAGAAAAATTGGTTTTTCCAAAGGGTACTATTAACGGTGACTTTGGAAATGGGACTTTCTTGGTGAGGTTTCGATTTAAAGATAAAGCGTTGGGAACCGTGGGTAACAAGATTGTATAGATATGCTAATTCTGCTAAGCCGAACTCGACTCCCTCCTCTATGGTTATCCTTTCTATAGTATGAAGGACTCTCCACAACATTGGCGTGGCTTGGATATAAAAATTCCCGCCAAATTGAAGAACCTTTGAGTAAAATTGGGGAAAGGATACTTATAACCTATGAGAAACGGTTGGGCCGGAAAGCAATCCCAGTTTTTTGAAATGCTGTCACTACGAGCCGCAGAATCGAAGGGTCGGAAAACTGTATCGGCTGGAAAGTATGATCGGATTTCATCAATATCCGAATATGTGAATTTACAGATTTCGGAAAAAGGTGACTGAAGGATATTTTATGAGTAAAGGTCATCATGATGTGAAAAAGAAGAGGAAGAAGATGTAGAAGCAGTTGACATATCGAAGGAAGATTAACGAAAAGAGAGAAGGATACCTGAAAGACGCTTGGATCTGTGATTATAAGAATATTATAGTTATCACATATATAGGCGGCGCGTAATTATGGTTTACAGATATTAAACCGCCTGACACACGTTTAATCACCTTTTGTTTTGCAGGAATTTGAATTTCAAAATGACAGCTGTGTTCCACTGTCACCCGCCATTTTGGGGGCAATTGTTAGACCATGAATTTTATACTGAGGATCCTTTATCCTTAACTGACTTATGGATAGTTTATCCTTGAAATAGGTATTAGGATATAAAGGATCGACGATTCTCGGTATTACTTGTTTACTAATGATTGCGTTTAGTATGGTGATGTGTTAGACAGGTGTGACAACTTTAAGAAGTACTTGCATCAATTATCCTCACAGAACATTCTCCAGCTGGAGCATGGATCCAGGATCCTACTTCAATGAAGATATTAATGGAAGAATACATGTGAAGATGAACGTGCAAATATTAACAACGGCTATGGGACTCATTCTTCCGCTTAACTCGCTACTGGGTGGCTATTGGCACGTGGTCAAAGGTCGTGGAGCGGCTAGGTGGGAGACTTCCGGATAGTTAGGAAATATTGTTACTATTGTTATCTTATTTAAACGAGCTATGATCGAGTAGGAAAACACATGTATCACACACCAATAGAGCAGAAACCAGCATTCTCTCTACACTAAGTATACTTTGTAATCTCGATCATAAACTCCACCGCATTTGTAACCCGACTTTTACCATTAATAAACTTGACGGTGATAGTTTTCACCGTCCGGGGGTTTTTTTGTGCCGGAGATCACGATAATCATATACTCCTCGACCAAAGGTTACCTTGTGGATCGTTGACTAAAGTAATTCTACCAAAGATTATCTAATTAATCCTTGACCGAAATTATTTTACCAAAGATTGCCTTGATAAGTTTTGACTGAAGAAGGAGTATCTGGATTAAGGGCTTTTTCCCTCGTGATCAAACTTTTGTGTTCACCAATACTACGATTACACACTTGTCATTGTCAAGTTAGCACCTTACCTCACTTAACAGATTTGGATACTTGATCCTTAGTAGATTTTTGTCCAAAACAATGTTGACTAGTCTTTGGTATGTTGCCCCTGCATTTCTTAGTCCAAACGGCATAGCAGTATAACAGTATATGCCGGTAGGAGTCATGAATGCGGTATCCTCTTGATCAGATGGTTCCATCTGAATTTGTTGAAATTCAGAGGAAGCATCCATAAAGGTAAGCATTTCATGTCATGCCGTTGTATCCACCATGGAGTCTATATGTGGTAATGGGAAATGATCCTTGGGACATGCTTTGTTTAAATCTGTAAAATCAACGCATACCCTCCACTTTCCATTTTTTTTTGAAACTACAATCACATTAGCTAACCATCGAGGATACTTAACCTCTCTGATCATACCGGCCTTAAGAAGTTTTTCAACTTCTTCTTGTTGTTAGGTCAAGATTTTTATACTGAGGATCCTTTATCCTTGACTGTCTTACAGATAGTTTATCGTTGAAAAATACATCAGGATATAAAGGATCGACGATCCTCGGTATTGTTTGTTTACTAATGATTAATTTTAGTATGGTGATGTGTTAGACATGTATATCAAATGTAAGATGAACTTGCATCAATTATCCTCACAAGACAACCTTTAGCTTGAGCATGGATCCAGGATCCTAATTCAACATAGCTGATTATGGACCAACTCTCTAGAAGATTGACATTTAAATAATAACAACGGTATATAGACCCGGTCTACCGCTTTATTCGCTAGTGAATGGCTATCCACACGTGGTCAAACAACAGGTTGGTGAAGAATGGAAGACTAGCGGATTTATAGGATGAAGTTGTTAAGTTTGTTAATTACTTTTTCTTATATATATACGGGATATGATCGAGCTAGATACACTCATGTACTTACACACACTAGGGGATAACTAAACACTCTCTCTATTCACTAGCTTTCGTTGTAATCTCGATCATAAACTCCACAAACACTTGTAATACCTTTTTTGTTAATCAATAAACACGACTGTGATAGTTTTCACCGTCTGGGGGTTTTTGTGCCGGAGACCATGATAACAATATACTCATCGACCAAAGGTTACCTTGTTGAACTTTGATTGGAGTGAATCGACCAAAGATTAGCCTATTAATCCTTGACCGACGTCATTTCTTCAAAGATTACCTCGATAAGTTTTGACCGAAGTAAGACTATCTTGGTTAAGGGCTTTTTCCCTCCTGATCAAATCATTGTGTTCACCAATATTACAATTATACACTTGCTTTTACCGAGTTAGCACCTTACCTCACTTAACATATTTGGATACATGATCCTTGACAGATTTTTGTCCAAAACACTTGTATGATCTTGTTCCTTTCAGGAACGAATTTCCTTCGCTTCTGATGGACGGGTTTAATATATAAATCAAGGCCGAGTTTATGAGTGATTACCTCTTTTGAAATACATGTCATGTCCGAGTGGTTGAAGGCAAAAGTAGATATTCTTTGCCATAAGAAAGATATTATATCTTCCTCAATCTTACTGGGGATACTGGATCCTAAGAACACCTCTATTTCTGGATCTTCGGGGTCCAATGATACTTCTTTAAGGTCTTTCTCCCGAGCTTCCAGCATGTCCCTGGGATGTTGCTGTAATTGCTATGCTATGGTTGGCTTGGCTGTTGGCTTCATTGATGATGAATAATAGTTCTTGGCCTCCGCTTGGTCACCTACAATCTTTACAACTCCCTAAGGAGTAGGTAGCTTGATGCACTGGTGATAAGTTGAGGCTACATCCTTCATTCCGTGGAGCCACGGCCTACCTAAAATAACATTGCAACAGGAAGGTTATCTATAACACAAAATTTTTGGTATGAATTTAACCCTTCGATATAAATTGGGAGGTTGATGTCCCCCAGTGTCTTCTTGGTTTTTCCACTGAAACCAACCAGCACCGAAGTTCTAGGAATGATTTCTTAATCCAGGATGTTCATCTTCTTAAGGACATCATGTTGGATAATGTTGACCGAGTTGCTGCCGTCTACTAGGATCCTGCGTACATAATGGTTAGAGATAAATAAAGTTATAATCAAACCGCCGTGATGAGGATCCTGTATGTTCATTTTGTCTTCGTCATCGAAGAAGATTCTCTTGTCTGTTGTTAGGGTGGTTGACACTATTGGTTGATCTCCGTTATCCATCTTTATCTCTTTAGCGAGTCTTTTTGTTGCAGAGAAAGAAGTTCCACATATGTCTGAACCACCTGAAATGAAATTGACCATTTGCACATCCATCTTGTCCTGGTGAGGATCCTAGATCCTTGAATTGAAGAAGATTCTCTGATCAGTCACTCGAGTAGTGGGGATGAGCGGTCTTCTCTCGTCGTCCAGTTCGAATTCTACTGTGGGATCTTCTCTTATGGCACAAGAATCTTGAAACAATTCGTAGTTTTTAGAGACAAGGTTGATCACATGAGCATCTGGCGGTGGCGGTGTTGCTTTTTATGAAAGGTCTTCAGGATCTTGGATCTTGGATTTCTTCCTTTCCAAGAGTTCTTTAAAGTGACCCTTGCTCAGGAGGTAATTAATTTCCCTTCTTAAGCCAATGCATTCGTCCGTTGCATGGCGAAAATCTTCGTGGAAAGCGCACCACTTAGACTTGTCCTTGAAGCCGACAACCTTCTCACTTTTTCGGGGCCACCTTGCTTTTTCTCCCAGATCCTTCATGGCACAGATCAGGCCATGAGTATCCACAGAGAAACAATAATCGGAGATGCAAGGATAGTCTTCGTCGTCATCTCATTCTTCAACTTCCCGCACGTTCTGATTATTGAACATGGTGTACGGCTTTGAATTGTTGTTCCTATTCCATGATCCTTTATTCTTCTCGGGGGTTGGTTGTTTTGCTTGTCCCCCAAGACGATCCTGGATCCTTTTGTCTTTTTCCAACCTGATGTATCTTAATGCCCTGTTTCTGACTTCGTCTAATGTCCTGCATGGAGTCATCACTAAATCATCATAAAAGGGGGAGCTCTTTTGAATTACCATCTTGAATGCTTCAACAGCAGTAGTCATGTCAAGATTTGGGATTTCTAGAGCTTCCTTGCCGAATCTGGTGACAAAATCCCTAAGGGATTCATCACTAGGTTGGACAACACGATATAAATAACTGGTTAACCTCTCAAATTTCCGACTACAGGAAAATTGAGTGTTAAATAAGTTAACTAAGTAAGAGAAAGAAGTAATTGGAAAAAGAGGAAGACTTAGCAGCCATTTTAGAGAGCCTCCCGTTAGTGTGGATCCAAAGCCCTTGCATAGGCAAGCTTCCTTGAGTCTCTCCGGAATAGGATTGATCTCCATCCTTTCCCTATACTGTGCTACATGTTCTTCAAGATCAGTGGTCCCGTCGTAAGTCTTCATATTTGGAGTCTTGAACCGCTTCGAGATTTCAGCATCACAGATAGGCGGAGCAAATCTGGATACTCTGTGGCTTCCCTCAGGTATCTCGGGGATTGGTCTTATGACCCCGGGAACACTGGATATCATATCCTTTAGCTTCTGCAGCTCTTTGGCCATAGCTTGGTTGATACCTGCATCCTGCATGAAACCACGGTTAGCATCTAAGGATAAAGGATCGTACAAGTTACCTCTTTGCTGAGTGAAGGTTGGCATCTCGGATGAGTAGATGGGATAGGAGGAGTCTGTGATAAGAGTTGGTCCTCCAGAGGCTATAGTCTGCATGGGGATTATGTCTCCTTCATGGACTTCAGAGGATCGTTGATGTTGGACGCCCGAGGATTCTTGAATCGGAAAGAAGGATCCTTGATTTGGGGTGAAGGATCCTTGAGGTTGGTTACCATAGGATCCTTGTGGAATGATGACTGATCCTGGCTGAAATAGCGAGGATCCTTGAGTCTGTTGACCCATGGATCCCTGTTGAAGGATAGATGTTCCTTGTGAGAACTGAGTCATGGACCCCGGACTGGTGAAATCCAGCATCCTTTGGCATCAGGGGGGTGAGATCCTCTGCTGGCCTTTTGTTCTTCTTGAGATCCTCTATCTCACGGAGGATCCTCTGATTTGTCTTGTTCTGCTGCTCCATGTATGCTTTAACCTACGAAAACATAGATGAAACATCACTGTAAGTATTAACCACCGGGGTAGCAGCAGCGGTTTTTGAGCTCTGGAAGACTGGTAGTTGCGTCTTGCTCCCAGCAGCAGCAGGCTGTTACGTTACCGTGATTGGCGGAGGCATTGGTGGCAAAGTCCTTGATGAGAGAGGAACCGTAGCCGGCATGGTTGATGAAGCAGAGGTTGATTGAGAGGCCATTGATAGTGATATGGGTATGAAAAAGTTGAGAATTGATAGGAAATAATCTGAATTATAGCACCAATTGTCCCACGGTGGGCGCCAAATTGTTTTGGAAATAGGATCCTGGATCCATGCTCCAGTAGAGGTTGCTCTATGAGGATAGTTGATACAATACGTCTTAAAGTTGCCACACCTGTCCAACACATTACCATACTAAACGCAATCATTAGTAAACAAGTAATACCGAGGATCGTCGATCCTTTATATCCTGATACATATTTCAAGGATTACCTATCCATAAGACAGTTAAGGATAAAGGATCCTCAGTATAAAATTCATGGTCTAACACTCATCATGACGGTTTGATCATTACTTTATTTATCGCTAACCATTATGTACGCTTGATCCTAATAGACGGAGGGAGCTCAGTCAACATTATCCAGCATGATGTCCTCAAAAATATGAACATACCGGACTCAGAGATCATTCCTAGAACATCAGTGCTAGTCGGTTTCAGTGGTTAAACCAAGAAAACATTGAGGGACATTAACCTCCCAATTTATATCGAAGGGTTAAATTCATACCATGGAATGAAGGCAGTAGCCTCAACGTATCACCAATGCATCAAACTGCCTACCCCTTGGGGAGTTGTGAAGATAGTTGGTGACCAAGCGGAGGCCAAGAACTATTATTCTTCATCAATGAAGCCAATAGCCAAACAAACTATAGCATAGAAACTACAACAACATCCTAGGGACGTGCTGGAAGCTTGGGAGAAAGACCTTAAAGAAGTATCATTGGACCCTGAGGATCTAGAGGTAAAGGTGTTCCTAGGATCCAGTATCCCCAGCAAAATCGAGGAGGATTTAGTATCCTTCTTGGGACAAAGAAAATATACCTTCGCCTTCAAGCACTCTGACATGACAGGTATTTCAAAAGAGGTAATCACTCACAAACTAGGCCTTGATTTATCTGTTAAACCCATCCATCAGAAGCGAAGAAAATTCGCTCCTGAGAGGAACAAGATCATAAAAAAGAGGTTGAAAAACTTCTTAAGGCCGGTATGATCAGAGAGGTTCAGTATCCGCGATGGTTGGCTAATGTGGTTGTAGTTTCAAAAAAGAATGGTAAGTGGAGGGTATGCGTTGATTTCAGATTTAAACAAAGCATGTCCCAAGGATCCTTTCCCGTTACCGCATATAGATTCCATGGTGGATGCAACGGTAGGACATGAAATGCTTACCTTTATGGATGCTTCCTCTGGATTCCAACAAATTCAGATGGAACCATCTGATCAAGAGGATACAACATTCATGACTCCTACCGGCATATACTGTTATACTTCTATGCCGTTTGGACTAAGAAACGCAGGGGCAACATACCAAAGACTAGTCAACATGATGTTCAAGGATCAGTTAGGTAAGACTATGGAGGTCTACATAGATGATATGGTGGTGAAGTCAAAGAGAGCTGAGGATCACCTCAGAGATCTTGAAGAAGCATTCAATATCCTCGACCAATATAACATGAAATTGAATCCGGCAAAATGCCACTTTGGTGTTAAGGCTGGAAAGTTTCTGGGATATATGGTGACTAAAAGAGGAATTGAAGCAAGCCCTGAGCAGATTGAAGCCATCCTTAATTTAAAGTCTCCTGCAAACGCAAAAGATGTCCAAAGGCTCATAGGAAGAATAGCCGCTCTCAACAGGTTCATCTCAAGATCCTCTAAAAAGTGAAAGGACTTCTATGATATCCTTAGGAAGAATAAGAAATTTGAGTGGACGAAAAAGCATGAAGCTGCACTTACAGCCTTGAAGAATTACTTATCCTCAGTTCTAGCTCTGATGAAGCCTGTAGATGGAGAATCCTTATATCTATACTTAGTTGTCTCAGGTAATGCAGTAAGTGCCGTCCTCGTCAAGGATCACGAGGGTGAACAACACCCAGTGTATTATGTAAGTAAGAGTCTTTTAGACGCAGAGGCCAGGTATTCTCATCTAGAAAAGTTAATCCTTGCTTTAATTATGGCTTCTACTAAATTAAGACATTATTTTGAGACTCATACTATTATTTTGAGAACTAATTATCCTGTTAAGAATGTTTTCAGAAAACCAGAATTGTCAGGTAGGATGGCTAAGTGGGCTGTAAAGCTGAGTGCATATGACATTCAGTATGAGCCTAGAACAACTATCAAATCGCAGGCACTCGCAGACTTTGTGGCTGATTTCAACAGTGACATGCAGAAAAAAGCCTATCTAGAGGTTCAGCAACTAGATGTAACCAAGGATCCTCTTCACAGATGGAGCATCTAACGTAAGAGGAACGAGATTGGGCATACTACTGAAATCGTCACAGGGGGACATAATACCCCAGTCCATTGCATGTGCATTTCAAGCTACCAACAATGAGGCAGAATATGAAGCACTCATAGCTGGTTTACTTTTAGCCAAAAGTATGAGGATCAGGTATCTTCAGGTTTATATGGATTCTTTACTTATTACTAACCACTTTAACGGTTCTTATACCGTAAAAGGTGAAAATATGATCAAATACTTAGAAATTGTGAAGGAATTAGCAAAATCCTTCGAAGTGTTTAATATAATACAGGTACCAAGAGAGGAAAATGTTGGGGCATACGCCTTAGCAAATTTAGCCTCATCCTTGAAAATTCCAGAAGATACGAAGATCCCAATTATCCACATACTCTCGCCAGCAATAGGAGAGCAAGAAGTTGGGAAAATAACAAGTGATAAGCAGATTGTACTTTGGGATCCATTATCCTCAGCCAGACAAGGATCCTGGATCCTCCCAATCAAAAATTACATTCAAACTAGAGAAACTCCAGCTACCGAGAATCCCAAATCCTTCAAACTCAAGGTATCACAATACATTTTATTAGATGATATGCTATACAGAAAATCTCTTGCAGGTCCATACTTGAGGTGCATCGAGGATCCTGAAATCCAAGAAGTACTTAAAGACTTTCACGAAGGAGATTGCGGCAGCCACACAGGAGGAAGGGCATTATTCTCCAGGATACTTAGAACGGGGTACTTCTGGCCAACAATGAAGAAGGATGCAGTAGAGTATTCGAAGAAGTGTGATGCCTGCCAAAGGCACGCAAATATCCTTCATCAACCAGCAGAACCAATGTATCCTATATCCTCTTCATAGTCTTTCATGAAATGGGGAATGGACATTGTTGGGAAGCTGCCAAAGGCACCAGGTGGAAAGGTATTTATGCTTGCCATGACGGACTACTTCTCTAAATGGATCGAAGCAGAGACATTCGTACAAGTCCGAGAAAGGGAAATTATACCCTTTATTAAACAAAATATTATAACTAGATTTGGCATTCCCTCTGAGATTATTTGTGATAATGGTTCCCAATTTATTGGGAAAAGAACAACTAACTTTTGGGAAAGTTGGAGCATAAAGATGGTTACCTCTACTCCAGTGCATCCTCAAGCTAATGGTCAAGCGGAATCTAGCAACAAGATCATCATCAACAACTTAAAGAAAAAGCTAGGATCCAAGAAGGGAAAGTGGGCCGAGGAACTACAATATGTTCTTTGGGCCGACAGGACAACACCCAAGAATGCAACAGGCCAAACACCCTTTTCATTGGTGTTTGGATCAGAAGCGGTAATCCCAACAGAGATGGTGGTTCCTACAGCAAGAACGAGCATCCGTGATCCTGAAACCAATGAAGAAATCCTTCTTGACGACTTGGATACTATTGAAGAACTCAGAGACCTAGCGAAGATAAGAATGGGAGCTTATCAACAAAGGGTAGCTGGGGCATACAACAAGAATATACGGATCAGAAGATTTCAAGAAGGTGATCTAGTCTTGAGGAATGCCTTCCAAAATACTACCAATCCGGCTAATGGGTAGTTAGCACCTAAATGGGAAGGACCTTATCAGATTGAGTCGGAAGCAGGAAAGGGGGCATATCATTTGCTCACAATGGAAGGCAATAGATTACCAAGAGCATGGAATGCTATCCACCTCAAGAAGTATTTTTTCTTATCAGGATCCAGTATCCTGAGAGGATACATTATCTTTAGAGGATCAAGAATCCTCGAAATTGGTTATATCTATCCGATCACTTATCCTCTTCATTTTTTATTCTTAATTTATGGATAATATATTCTTAATAGTTTATCTTTTCCAAGTCTTGAATATTAATGCAGGGTATTATTGAGATGTGTAATAGTCAAGAGGTTGGCCACCTCTCCTTTACATTCAAGGTACTATCTTGTTTCCCTTGGCTTAGCCCACGTTTGGGTATGACCCCCGATGGTCATATCCTCTAAGGTTTAAAGGTTTTCACCTTTCCAATAAATAGAGTTTATACAATCACGCCTGGAGCACACGTTATCCAACGTATAGTCCGGGGCAGCGGGACCAGTACACGCTTAGTGGCTGATAATTTCGTTGTTTTCGGCTATATGGAGGATCCTACGAATTATGGTAGACGTACCATACCACCGGTTTATAACGTTTTCGCGTTATCTCAAGACAAAGGTTTCTAACATTTTCATGTTAGCTAAGGTTTATAAAGTTTTCACGTTATCTTCGTTTGGGCTAAATCCCGGGTTGGGCGAGTCCCCAGTTTTGGGCTTGTCCCCAAATTACACGGGCTTGTCCCCAGATTACACGGGCTTGTCCCCAGTTGTACGGGCTTGTCCCTAGTTTATTATTTGGGCTTGTCCCCAGCTTAATGGGTTCAATCCCACTAACACTATGAATTGTTTGCAACAGATTATCTAAGTTCATTGTGAGGATTAAAATTCTAAGGATCCAGAATCCTAAAGTTATTCCTTCAAGGATCATTGAGAGTTCAGTACTTATGGTAACGTAGGTCTACCTGTTTTTAAGGATACTTTATCCTAAAATTTGTCCTTTAAGGATATTCCTTTATATAACGTTTATCATCTTTTAAGGATACCTTATCCTACTGTATGTTCTTTAAGGATATTCTATCATAAGTTATTTTCATAAGGATCTTTTATCCTGAAATCTTTTACTTAAGAATATTTTTCAAAACTATCAATAATGCTAAAGTTATATCTAATAAACTTTTAGAAATAAACAGCAGGCAAATAGTTAAAAGATTTATATTAATTAAAATAAGCCACATGGACTTATCCAAAATTCTTAACCCGAACTTCACCATGCAAAAGATGGACCATCCATCCGGGTTAAGTAAGTACTACTAACAGTTCATAAGTGCAGGAAAATTAAAAGACAGGGGAAACAAAGGCTTCATCCCCACAAACAGAGGATCCCTCCACCTTTGTTACCCCGAAAAATTGTCTTATGGATCATGGATCCATTATCCTAGTTAAACTGTCTATTACAAACCGAAATTATTGTTCATAAAAACATCATAAACACAAAATAAAAAGGTGGGCTCGGGCCTTGTCTTTTGTATCTTTCATCGCCCACCTAAGCTGCATCTTCACCCTCAGCAGCAACATCCTCTTTACCGGCTTCAACCGTCTCCTTGACGCCACTAGTCCCAGCCTCGGTGTCCTCAGCCATTTCCTCGTCGTCCTCACCACCAAGCTCATCAAGGGCAGCCTTCCACTTCGCCACATCCCAGGTCGACTTGTCGAAAGCAGGATCACCGGCCTTCTTCGCCATCTTGATCCGCGCCTGGAATACCGACCTGGCAGCCCAAACCTTGGCCTCGTCTATAGCCTGCTCCACTGCATCTTGACTTTGGGCTTCGGCTAAGGATAACTGATCCTCCAACTGTTTTTTCTCCTTGGAGAGCTGGATCATAGACTTATCCTTTGCAACCATAGATTTCCCTAATCCCGACAACTTGTTGCTCATTTGGCCGATGATCTTCTCATAATGCTCTTTGAAAGCACTCATGGCCTACACACAACAAAGTAATCAAAGTCAGAAGGATATTGGATCCTACAAATCAAAGTGTCAGGATACAGGATACTTACGGATAGGACAATGTCATAATGTGTCTCAGGATCAGAGGACCTCTTCCTCTTGGAAGCCGCGGATTTGGCTCTGGTTGTTGCAGTCTTGGGCTCGGAACTAGTGCCTGCCTTCGAGGCCTCCTTCTTGACAATAGGGGAGGTGGCCATACAGTCAATATCTTCTAGGGAGAACTTCCCGGCTGACTTCTGGGATTTCTTGGCGCCTGAAAAGGGAAAAGGTTACCAGATAAGTTTTCTTATTCTAATCTTATTTATATTAAAATTATTAACTTACTTGACATGCTTGAACCTGAGGAGATGTCACAAAAACCTTCAATGAAACAAGCTTGAAAGGTCCTAATCTCGGTATCTAGTGCTAGGAATCGTTTTGTCTTTTCTTCTGTGCCATGTAACTTGCACAAAGAAGCAAAGTTGTCAACTGTAAACAAAAAGGAAAAATCAGAATTCAAGTTAAAGCATCAAGGATCCTGCTATTTCTTAAGGATCTAGGATCCTACCCTTTCTAACCCACTTTGAAGGAAGTTCGATTCCTCCTGGTATCGAGTCACGTTTAACAAAGAAAAACTGGTTCCTCCACAGGGAATCATTTAAGGTGACTTTCAATATCGGGTGAGGTTGTCGGGGCTTGGATTTGAAGATAAATCGGGCAGGACCGTGGGTAGTGATGGTATACAAATGTGATAACTCTGGAAGGCCGACGTCCATCTCTTGCTCTTCTATGATTCTCTCGATAGTGCTGAGAACCCTCCAAACCATTGGCATAGCCTGTATGTAGGATATGCCGGTAGAATCGAAGAAGCTTTGAGTAAAAGACGGAAAGGGATATTTGTAGCCGATCAGAAATGGAGTCGCCGGAAAGCAAACCCAGACATTGGAATATACGTCGCAGCGGATGTTGGATTCATAAGGTCGGAATAGGGTTTTCGGAGGGAACAATGAGTGAAAGTCTTCAATCTTTGGATCTGTGAGTTTACAGATTTCGGTGGACGGGTTGGCCAGCAGACATTGCGGTTCCATTTCCGTTAACTCAGAAGCATCAAAGGTTTGTCCAGAAGGATTAGAGGGAGACGGAGAAGAAGAATACGAAGCAGCAGACATGATTAAAGAAAATGAGAGAAAAGTAAGCACACCTATATCTTTGATTATAAGCACACCTCCTGGTGCCTTAGGTAGTTCACCACCATGTTATCTATGTAGACCTCCATTGTCTTGCCTAATTGATCCTTGAACATCATGTTGACTAATCTTTGATATGTTGCCCCTGCATTTCTTAGTCCGAATGGCATAGAAATATAACAGTATATGCCGGTAGGTGTCATGAATGTTGTATCCTCTTGATCAGATGGTTCCATATGAATTGGTGAAATCCAGAGGAAAATTATTCATGGTTGCAATGACTGATTACTTTTCAAAGTGGATAGAAGCAAAAGCTTTTGTTCAAGTACGCGAAAAAGAGGTGATATCTTTCATTAAAAGAAATATTATTACTAGATTTGGTATCCCTTCAGAAATTATTTGTGACGATGGTTTCCAGTTTATCGGGAAAAGAACCACTAACTTTTGTGGCAGTTGGGGCATCGAGATGATTACTTCCACACCGATACATCCTCAAGCTAATGGTCAAGCGGTGTCTAGAAACAAGATAATCATCAACAACTTGAAAAAGTACTAGGATCCAAGAAAGGAAAGTGGGCTGAAGAGCTACCTTATGTTCTTTGGGCTGACAGGACAAAACCCAAGAATGCAATAGGCCAAACACCCTTCTCATTGGTGTTTGGATCAGAAGCAGTAATCCCTATAGAAATGGTGGTTCCTACAGCCAGAACGAGCTTCTGTGATCCTGATGTCAATAAAGGAATCCTTCTCGAAGACTTGGATACTGTTGAAGAACTCAGATACCTAGCCAAGATCAGAATGGCGGCATATCAACAAAAGGTAGCTGGGGCATACAACAAAAGCATAAGGATCAGAAGATCTCAAGAAGGAGATCTGGTATTGAGGAAAGCCTTCCAAAATACAACCAACCCAGCCGATGGAAAGTTAGCTCCTAAGTGGAAAGGTCCCTATTTGATTGAATCAGAAGCTGGGATAGGGGCATATCATTTGCTCACAATGGAAGGCAACAGGTTACCAAGAGCATGGAATGCTATCCACCTCAAGAATTACTTTTTCTGATCAGGATCAGGTATCCTCTGAAGATCGAATATCATTAAAGGATCAAGGATCCTAAAATTGGTAATATCTATCTAATCGCTTATTCTTTTCAATTTTTAATTGATCCAAGGATAATATATTCTTAACGTTTATTTTTTCCAAGTTTTAAGTAACAATGCAGGGTTCTAATAATATGTTCAGAGATCAAGAGGTTGGCCACCTCTCATTTACATTTAAGGTACTTTACTATTCCCTTGGCGTAACCCACGATTGGGTATGACCCCCGATGGTCATATCCTCCAAGGTTTAAAGGTTTTCACCTTTCTTATAAATTAGAGTTTTTACACTCTTTCCTGGAGCGCACGCTATCCAACGTATAGTCCGGGGCAGCGGGACCAGTACACGCTTAGTGGCTGACAATTTCGTTGTCTTCGGCTATATGGAGGATCTTACGATTTATGGTAGACGTACCATACCACCGGTTTATAACATTTTCATGTTATCTCACGTTTGGGCTAAATCCCGGTTTGGGCGAGTCCCTAGTTAACATCCGTATATTGGGCCAGTCCCCAGTTTGGGCTTGTCCCCAGTTTTTGGGCTTGTCCCCAGTTTGGGATTGTCCCCAGTTCATGGGCTTGTCCCCAGTTCACGGGCTTGTGCCCAATAGCACGGGCTTGTCCCCACTTTATTTATGTGCTTGTCCCCAGTTTTTTGGATTACAAATATCACAGAAGGATCAACATCTATGAATTCAAGATCCTTAAGTTTATTTTACAAGGATTATAGAAGATTCAATACTTATGGATTCAAGATCCTTAGATTATTTTTTACAAGGATGTCCTATCCTCGCAAGGATGTCCATCCACCTGGGTTAAACAGGTTTACTAGTTGTTCATGATTTTCAGGGAGAAGGATATACAACCGGACGGGAAGTTCCCAATGAAACTCCATTGATATATGACAATTATATCCAGCTTGACAAATCTCATATGTTTTTGCAGGAAGTTTGAATTCAAAGGCAAAATGACAGCTGTGATCTTATCACAACCGCCATTTTGAGGGCAATTGTTAGTGCTCGGAAATTTGACACTATGGATATGTTATCCTGGCATATGTTCTGGATCAGTTATCCTTAGTCAGATGCCGTAAGGATCAAGGAACTTCAGTACTAATTATTTACTAATGATTGTTTCATTTGTATAACATTATATTTGACAGTTGTAACGGCTAAGAGACCTGGTCTACCCCCTTTCTTTGCAGCCTGAGTGATGGAGCACGTGGTCAAAGTGGCTGTTACTTTTATATTCAATATAATGGCGGATTTTTAGGAAACTTAATTAATGCCTTTATTATTCATAAAGTCATTGAGTTATTATCTTTTATGTATATATTGAGGCTATGATCAGCTAGGAAACACACACTATTCACTACGAATTCAACAACATACACACACACACACAACTTTCGTTGTAATACTGATCATATTATCCAAACCTTGTATCCTCATTTTTGATATTAATAAAGTGGTGATAGACAATTTTCATCACCCGGGGTTTTTGTGCGGGCGATCCGAACCAAATCAAGGGCTTTTCCCCGTAACAAATCTGTGTTTGTGTTTGCAATCGATACATACTTGTTTTCATCATCATAGAACTAATACTCACTAAACGATTTTGGATAGATTATCCTTGGTAGATTTTTGTCCAAAATAGGATATAAATGGGTTTTATCCAACCAGATGAAATGAAAATCATGGTGTTTTACACTCTGATAATTTTTCCTAACTACGGTCCTGATGAATTTTTCCGCTGCTAAATAATAAACACCGATACCACCACTCGCGTTCACGGCTCCCCTCCCGGGGTATGGGTTCGGGGGCTGTGACAGAAGTGGTATCAGAGCCACTGGTTTAAGCAACATGGGTATTTTGATAATACATATTCTTAAACATAAGAGTTAGGAAATAAACATGTTTACTTTTGTGTTAATTATACGGACAAGATTTTTGCCATAAATATTATATGGTTTATTTTAGATTTCGTTATTAGTTTTAATTAATAGCATAAGTAACTTAATAGAAGCATTCCAAAAATCTATCCATTACCAACATGAGTATGGAAATAGTAAACCCAACAGAAAAAAAAATTTAATTAATTAAGGAAACACAAATGAACCCATGGTATTTTAAAAAAATAAAAAAATAAAAAAAAAACAATCAAACACCATCAAAACCAACCTTAGAAAAATAAAATACTTGGAATAGCTAAGAAAAAGAAAAGGAGAAAGAGACAAGAAATTTGTATAACACAACTACAGCCATAGCCACAACTCACAACCACATGGAGCTTCATATAAACCCATATCAAAGAAGATGTCTAGATGAGTGTGAAATATTCCAATAAGCAATCAATAATAGCAACGTAGGGACGTCTATTAACCCTCCAGCCCACAATCAAAGAGTTGAAATCCACGATGTTGATATTTTTCCCGACGAACAATCAAACCCATGTCGGTTAGAAGAATGATGAATAAATGATTGGCAGTTCCACATTATGTTAAAATTCCAATGCACTTTGTCAACCCTTAAACTCCAAACAACCCATTTCTTAAGTTGGAAGAAACACAACTAATCTCTAGCAATTATAATTAAGGGAACATGTGGGGCTAAGACTCAAGATATAAGATTACAAACAATACATAGATAAAGATCTGAAGGCAATCGACTGATGGATATTAAGCAAAGCTTTACTTAGAATTATTACGATCGGAAATTATACATATAAAAGAGCCACTAAAACATATTATAGTTATTGTATTTTTCTTTTTGACATAGGTAAAATATATAAAATGTAAAATTGAATGATACATATAAAGTCGCAATGATCAACAATATAAAGTTTATATGCCAATTTGATATTCATAAGAGAAGATAGAGTTATTAGATTCTAAGCAAATTTACCGGATTCAATGGATTGGTTAGTAGCCAATCATGATCAAATCCTATGTAATAAGAATTATGTTTAGATTTGTACGCCAATAGGAGAGATTATTACAATTTCAAGGAGACAAGATTTCTAAGCCTATAAAGTTCAAGAAAGCAACAAACTACCTAAGGAAGTAAGGCATAGTATTAGAATATGCTGATCTCTTTCCAAAAGATTTACCTGGACATTCACCAGGTTGAGAAATTAAAATTTAGAATTTATGTCATACCAGAAGTAGCGCCAATTGCTAAAGCACCTTATCGTTAAGCACCAACAGAATTGCTAGAATTAAAGAAGAAATTAGATGAATTGCTAGAAAAAGGATTTATAAGATCAAGTTCATCACCTTGAGAAGCATCAGTGCTGTTAAAGTTGAACCGATGAATATATGTATCGATTATAGAAAACTGAATAAGGTCACAATTAAGAATCGGTATTCCTTACCTAGAACTGATGATCTATTTTGATCAAACATTAAGGAGCTCGATTATTTTCTAAAATCGATTTATGTTTAGGATACAATTAATTAAGGAAAAGAAAAGATTAATGACTTCTAGTAACGTTATTCCTTGACAATTAAAAATCTATATAAACACAAACAAGTAAGCAAATTTTAAACCTTAAACCAATTTAATCGGTATCGGCAATTAAAGATTAAAACAACTAACCAAGTCAACAGCAAAATTGATGACCAAAAAAGAAAGATTAAGAAGGTATTTGAAATATTAGAGAATAAGATATTCATAAGACTGTTTATAGATCGAGAACATGGTCACTACAAGTTTACACTAATGGCGTTTGATTTAACGAATGCCCAAGCTACATTTATGGATATGATATGTAAACTGTATTTGGGTAAATTTGTAACCGTTTGTATAGACGATGTACTTATTCATTCCAAAACTAGTTATAATCATGTCAAACATCTTCATACTTTTTGACACTATTAAGAAAAGAAAAGCTTTATGCTAAATTCTCAAAGTGTAAATTTTGAAGTACAATTTCTAGGTCATTTGATTAACAAAGAAAATATTCGTATGGACCCTACCAAAATAGAAGCTATGGGAAGTTCCTAAAACTCATACAGAATCATAGTTTCTTAGGATTAGCAGAATATTGTAGACTTTTCGTTCAAAATCTTCCTCAAATAGAAGTCTTGTTAACAAAGTTAACATGCAAGAATGTCAAATAATGAACCAGGCAATAAGATTTTGTAACTTAGAATGCAAAAGTTAGCGGATACCCTGAAACTCGCCTTACCAGAAGGAATTGAAAATTACATCGTTTGTTATGATACTTCCAAATAAAGATTGGAATGTATGCTAATGCAATATGAAAAAGTTATTATGCATCCAGACAGCTGGAGAAGCATGAAAAAAATTATACAATACGTGATCTAGAATTAGGAGCAATAAATTTTGCCTTAAAGATCTAGAGGCATTATAGTATGACAGTAAACTTTTCATTGATAATTAAAGTTTTAAATATATTTTTTAGCAAAAGGAGCTCAACCTATGCGGGTCAGTCCAATATTTATCTGATAAATATCTATGAACCTGGGCAGCAAACCCTTGCTATATTTATACTTCATGAATAACTACCAATCTAAGTTCATAATAGTCTTTCCTTCATATTTGTTCCCACAAATATGATCGACTACAGACATTTAGAATAAATAACTTATTCACGGACTTAAATATGCAAAGTGGAACATAACTCAAAAACATAATCATAACCAAAACCTTATGATTGAGTTAAAATAATAATTGTTTCGATAACCAAATACAAAATTTGATCAAATCCAATCACTAGAATATCGAAGTCCTAAGGCACAGGTATGACCTTCGTGCTTTGGCTTTTCTAGAAGCTTTGTGAGTGGATCCACAATGTTGTGATCAGTGTGAACTTTGCGAATACATATCTTTCCCATTTCAATTTTAACCCTTATGTAGTTGAAATCTACGCTCAATGTGCCTTGTCTTGTGATGTGCACGGGGTTCCTTAAATTGAGCAATCGCACCCTCGTTATCACAAAAGATTTCTAGAGGATCCTGAATGGTACGGACTACCCCTAGATCGACAATAAACTTTCTAATCCACGCAACTTCTTGAGCTGCCAAGGAGGCGGCAAAGTACACTCTATGGAAAAATCTTAGCAAGTATAAAATTTAGTATCATTAGCCTAATATGGTGGCAAATGCGTAAAGCAATAAGCATCATGGAAAATCAAAACAAGTGTATGCTCTTAAATAAAATCTGCAGATTGATTTCAAAAGAGCAATTAAGAAACACTCATGAAGCAGCTGCTACTAATGATACTAAAAGATTAAAAGAAATAAAAAAAATAAAAAATGATAATAATGGAATTTGGAAATTCCAGGAAAAGAAGAATCTGGATATTTACCCAAAGAAATCTACGAGAAATGATTCTCAAGGAAACAAATATACGATACGTCCTAAAGGAATAAGATGTATTAGGATGGAAGAAAATCTATTGGCAGATTAAGTATCAACATATTCAACTTGTTCGCAAGTGTAAAACTGAACATCACAAGCCATTAGGATTACTTCAACAATTAGAATTGTCAAAATGGAAATAGAAAATTAATAACAATGGGATTTGTTACTAAAATTACCTATTGCAAGAAAAGGTAATGGCAATATCTGAGTGATTAAAAATAGATTAACAAGTACAACTCATTGTATACCAATGAAGGGAACTTTTAATAGAAAAATTAGCTGTAGACAGATTTTTCTCAATTTATGGAGTTCTATTATCCTTAGTACCTGATCGAGATAATCGATTCACTTCTCATTTTGGAAGAATTTCCAGATAGCTATGGAAACAAGAATAAACTTAAGCATAGCATACCATACAAAGACTAATGGTCAAAATGAAAGGACCGTACAAACATTAGATTACATGCTAAGAGCATGTGCAATAAATATAGTGGAAATTGGAATAACCATTTACCACTAGTAGATATGGTTATCACTTACGCGATAATGCTACATCATTTAAACACTTTATGGATAAAAGTGTCAAAATACGGAAAAACAACAAGAGATCATTATAGGAGTTATGTAGATCATCTACGCAAGCCAATAGAAATTCGATATTTGACATAAAAGGGTCTCCATGGAAAGGAGTAATTCAATTCAGAAAGAAAGGAAAGTTAAGTCCAAGGTTTATTGGACCATTCCAAAACGAATACGATTAGTAGCTAATCAGCTAAAGCTGATATACGAAATTACTGGGAAAGTTGTCGTCATCACACAAAGGATATAAGAAATAAAGCATGATTAGCTGAAATGTTAATCAAGAAGAATGGTTCAAAAGAAGACTGAATCGAAAATATAATCTAGTTAATATCAGTAAATGTTTAGAATATAGAAGTAAGGTAAATCATTAAACACAACTGGCCATTGTGCTTAGAAATTACAATTACTTATGATGTTCTATATCATTAACTGACTGCATCAATTACAAATGCAGAAAAGTTAGAATAACCTCTCTTAAGAATCTCGAGGACAAGATTTATTCCAAGGTGGGGAGAATGTAACATTTCCAAATTTTCCAAAAAAAACATATGGTGGAGAATATAAAATAAGAAAATGAAATACCCCACTTTGAATAAATGAAAGATGTGTTCATCCCACATTGAAAGATGGAAAAAATATGGAATTTCCCACATGGGTATAAATATGGAAGGGAATTTGATCCCACATGGAAACTTGAAAGAAAATGGAAGCTCTTTATAAGGATATGAGTTTCCATAATAATATTCTTATATGATAGGTCACTCTCAAGTGGTCCTAGCGGAGGGTGCGTAAGCACCCGACGCGCACACGAACGGGCACGGGCTCGGGTTCGATCTCGGGCGCGGGCGAAGTGCGATGGGTGCAATGTGGCGCTTTGATGGCGCACTTCGCACGCTCGCATCGCCGCAAGCCGCTATAGGGCCGCCTTAGTATTTTTGTGAAAAATTAAAATTTTTATAAATCCACCCATCGCGATACGCGACGGGGTTAGTTAGCCTCATCACGTTACGCGATGACGTGTAGTTTATCCAGAAGCTTTCGTGTCCATCGCGATACGCGATGAACTCCCAAAGTGACTCGTCGCAATACGCGACGTGGAAGTTACACAGACGTGCCACGTCACCTGACACGCGTCAGAAATGGGTATGACTCATCAACCCATAGCGATACGCGATGCCTTCTTGTTGAACCTATCGCGATATGCGATGGGTCAGAAAATCAGCTATAAAAGGGTGGGGAAATCAGCCTTCATCCCTGCTCATAATTTTTCTTTCTCTCTCAAAATTTTTTAAGGATGTTGGTATAATACCCGAGTGGTCGTAACGATATCCTATCCGATCGAAAGAAGCTTTTTATACACGAATCCAAAAGCTCTACCTGAATAAGGTAAGACATTGTGCCATCGTGTAAAGTTTCTAATCTCGTGATTATCGTTATGATTATTGGTTTATATTAACTTATCTATACTACATGGTATTTAACCTAGGTTCTTAATACCAGGAAGCTCATAAACCGTAAACTTGCAAGGTGAGACATTCGAGTTTTTGTACCACTCACGTTTGTGTGAGACAACTGTTTTTCCGACACTGTCATGATGATTTCAAAATCTACAAAACTCATGACATATGGTCTAAATGTTTTCAAATATATTTTTAAAGTATTTTAAATAAATTACAATGATTAAGTCTCTGTAGACTTACGGGATGGTTACTACTGGTATTCTGGGGTTTTGTATACAACGCTTGCTTACTTGGCTATTACACATTACTTATTGGACAAGTGTTAGCCAATAAGTAATATGACCACGGTCATAGATACGGTCGAGTGAAAAGTACCTTTCGGTAATTTGTAAGCAGGCAGATGTAAAAACATCTTAATGATGTAATTGTAAATGTGTCATTATAAATGAACGTACTCACCAGTATTTTCCGTTGATCAAATATTTTAAAACATGTTTCAGTTGAGATGATAAAGATAAAGGGATGGTGCCTGCGGGCCTTCCAGCTTAAATAAGTGGCTTAACACCAGAATAAAGAAACATGTTTTTTTTTTTTTTTTTTTTTTTTGTTAAAATAGGGTTTATCCCTATAAAACATTTGTAAGGATATAAATGGGTTTTATCCAACCGGATGAAATGAAAATCATGGTGTTTTACACTCTGATAATTTTTCCTAACTACGGTCTTGATGAACTTTTCATCTGCTAAATAATAAACACCGATACCACCACTCGCGTTCATGGCTCCCCTCCCGGGGTATGGGTTCGGGGGCTGTGACGGCTAATTAAGTAGCAAGGAGATTGGCTAGAGCGGTACTTTTTATTGTAATTATTAATCAGTTAGACGCGCACAGCTTGAGAAGGAATAACCATTAGCGGAAGAAGTAATAGAGTTTAGGTGAGTTTCTAGCCCCATTTCCGTGTTATTTTTCGGGCCTCTGTGCATACTCGATGCGATAGTTAATACACTTACCTTAAATGGTAAGTGTATCCTTTGTATAATTCATGTAAGATGGTTGCATGACGGTGCGTGAACGATCTTCAGATATTGCATGTACCGCCAGGTGGTAGTTAAAGATATGATTGACATATATGATGTATGAATAATGTATGTACGTTATGTTGGTAGTACATGAATGATCTTCGGATATTGCACGTACTTCCAGGTTATAAATAAGGATATGAATATTAAATGAAATGTAAGAATGATTGCTTGTCGATACGTGAACGATCTTCGGATATTGCATGTAATGCCAAGAATAGTGATCGTCTCATTATATGGATATTAAATAATAAATTATGTATAGAGTTCCCTCTACAGATAATATATATAGTGTTCCTAGAATGGAAAGCACAGTGTTCCTTTAATGGAAAGCATAGTATTCCTTAAATGGAAAGCGTAGAGTTCCTTCTATGGAAATATATAGGCTGTTCCTTCTATGGAAGTATATAGAGCGTCCTTCTATGGAGAATTTATACAGAGCATCCTTCTATGGAGAATTTATAGCATGAGCAATAGCCATGGTTCTTTTATTAAATATTATGTGACGTTCCTCTTATGGATATTTATATAAGGTTTAGATATTAATATGTATCTTCGGATATTCATGTATATGAATGAAATTGTATGTATGGTATGATGTATGATTAACTAGAACTCACTCAGCGTAACTGACTTTTAGTATGCACGCAGGTAAATATGTTTAATGAGCTAGCATGAGGAGGGCACATGGCATGGACTGAACGGCTGGCATCTGAATGTTTTGTGTTATGGTATCAAGGTAAAGATTTAATGTTTTGTAAAGAATTCTTTAAGTTGAAGTTTCCGCGAAAGTTTTAATTAACTCTGATTGTAAGAACTGCGTATATGAGAATCCGACGTTAAAGTAGGGCTACCGGGTTTGGGGCCTTACAAGTTGGTATTAAAGCAAAGTTCGAGAGATTTAAGCGTCCTACATGCTTAGACTCGAACAGAAAATGGGATTTTAGTAAGAAAAGAAAGAAGATGCCAGTTCAATATAGCCATGTGTCACTCAAGCAAGCTCGTAACGGTAAAGTATGTTAAATAATGTATAAAGATGTTCCCTTAATTGTTAAAGTAAGGATATATGCAGGTTAGGGATAGGGTTAATTGATTGTTTGATTGACTAACTGTTTAAAAGTAGAAACTAGCACAAGTGAAACCATAAAGGGAAGTTTGTAAAACCTGAGAAGTAATGCAAATAGTTGATTACACTTGGCCATTGTCATTAATTACTTACCTTACGAATAATGTGCTAAGTAATTCTTAGAGTGATGACGTTTGTGTTTTCCCTTTTAGAATACGATGGCTGGAGCAAGAGAGATTGTTGGCACTGGAGGTCGCACTAGACGTCGTGGTAGGCCACGAATGGTCCGAGAACCATCTGTTGAATCTGCTACTAACACTGGGGGAGAAGAAAGTGCAGTTGATCGAAACCCGAGCAACAACGAAGGACATCAACTTGACCCTGCTGTTCAAGCTGCCATTTCTCAAGCGGTAGTAGCTGCCATGAAGAATTCGAATCCTGAGAAGTCTACTGGAAGCCATGCAAGAACTGCTGAGAAATCAGGAGAGAATGGTAAGAAAGATGATGAGGGGGAGAAGGGTGACTCGAGCGAAGACCATTCGGTGAAAGTTGATGACATGAAGGGAGGCCGAGGTGGGTGCCACGATAAGTCCTTCAAAGGATGTGACCCGCCAAAGCTGACTGGTCTGGGAGACGCAATCGCTACTCTTCAATGGATAACCGCCATAGATAAAATTATCCGCATTAGCGAATGCCGTCCCAACCAAGCTGTGGGTTATGCTACTCAATCATTAGGTAAAGAAGCAATGTACTGGTGGGAGACGGTCGAGCAGAGGAAGGGTCAGGAAGAGGTTAAGGCGATGTGATGGAATGATCTAAAGGAGTTGTTGATGAAGAGGTTCTGCGCTGATACCGAAGTTGAAAAAGTGGAGATGAAGTTTCTGAACTTGAAAGCGGGAAAGATGACACAACGGGAGTATACTACTGAGTTCAACTGCATGTCTAGGTTGGTACCTGACATGGTGAACACCGAAGCTAAGAGGATCAAGTGTTACGTAAGGGGACTTCCGCGGAATGTTCGCACTTTGGTTAAGGCTAGTAAACCCACAACATTTGACTCGGCCGTGGAATTGGCCGAGATGGTTTATAAGGACCTTGCCATCTGCGAAGAGGAGAGGACTGAACCAAAGAGAAAGAACCCAACCCCAAAACCAAATGAAGCTGATGAGGAGGACCCACATAAGAAGAAGGCAAGGCAGGAGGAGTTCACTGTTAGTGAAAAATGTGGAAGGAAGCACCTGGGAGAGTGCAGGATGGGATTAGGTGTTTGCTACAGGTGTGGAAGAGCGAGAAATTTCTCCTGGGAGTGAAAGGACCATCATAGGTGTTATAACTGTGGAGGGCGTGGACATCTAGCAAGGGATTGCAAGAAGCCGAAGGAAGGACATGAAGCAGAGAAGAATGCTTGATATTTAACAGTTTCCTCCTTACGTTTTGAAGGACCGTTCAAGAAGGCTAGTTCCTAGCCATAAGTTTTAATTTATGTTTGATGTATGAATGACTTAACACGTGTTTTTATGTGTTTATTTTAAAGTTTAGACCGGTGTTTATTAATTATGATATGAATTGTCTTGGATGCATGTTGGTTATGATAAATAGTGTGTTGTGTTAGAGCGTCATCTTAGGCGTTAGCATTGTTATATAAAACAAGGTTCCTTGGGGAGCGAGACGAGACTTGGTACATAGAGGGCCTCATGGACAAGCTACCTTAATAGCTAAAACACATGACCACCACTCGGTGACTGCAAAGTCAGGAGTAAGAAGGATAACCCAGAAGGAAAAGGCGATTCAATAGAGTGTGTGAATATAAGAAGTATCCCTTTTACAAGGAATAAGCTAGGTTTCACGGACGAAACCTCTTTAAGGAGGGAAGACTTGTAACATCCCGAAATTTCTAAAAAATAATATTAATTATATTAATTATTATTGGTGAGAAAGTTTAATTGGGTTAGCGGAGAAATAATAAAGTAGGAGTTAGTATGCGTCGGGATAGTGTTGGGTAATGGATATGGGTTATGAACTTGGGTTGATAAGGAAGGAAGATGGACCATGGGCTCAAGCCCATGATCCATAATATTTAATCCTTAAATCACCCTTTAATCATTTCATTTCACATATTCCATACACCACCAAAACACACACTTAGCTCTCTCTCATCCTACTCACTCTCTCTATAGCCGAAACCAAGAAGAAGAAGAAGAAGAAGAAGAAGAAGGAGAATCGGTTTTCAACCCGAGGTAAGATTAGAATGATGTTGTATGAACCCAAACCCGTTTGATTCAGTCGCGAAATGACGAGCCGACACCGTTAAACCGTTGAAGTCACGAGATCCGGGTGGAATCGGGTATAAACCGAACCTAAGATGAGCTTAGGGGTCACCGTAGCTCAGATTTGAATCGAACGGGATGAGAAACAGTGAAAATGGTGGTGAAATAAGCGAGGTCTCGCTTTTCCTGCGAGATCCCGCTATTCCGGCAATGGCAGTGCCAGAGATGTGGGTACGAGGATGTTAGAGAATGTTCTGACATTCTAACCTAACCCTATTTCGCTATGTGAAACTAACGAATTAAAGGTTATTTGTTAATGGATGTTTGACGAACTAGCCCTAATTCATGAACTGATTCGTGAACCGATTAGTTAATGAAAAAAATGACGAACTAGCTCTGATTCGTTATGGAATGAATAACGAATTAAAGCTAATTCGTTAAGTAGTTCGTTAAGGGAGAACTGACGAATGAACCCCCTGTTCGTTATGGTTCAATTCATTATGGAAGAGTCTAGTTCGTTAAGAGAACCAATTCGTTATAAAGGTTCAATTCTCTACAAGGTCCACTTCGTTAGAGGGTTCAGTTCGCTATAAAGGACGATTCGTTATAAAGTGACGAATTAGCCAATTCGTTATGGGAGACTGAATAACGAATTAAACCCAATTCGTTAAGGACCTAGTAACGAACCAGATGTTAATAGAATGACAGAATGGTCCCTGGACTTAGATAGAACGATATAAATACATATTAGCCCTTGGACTTGGTAATTAATGAAAGACACCTTTAAAGATTAACGTGTAACGATTAACTAACCGGTAAAGATTCAATGAGGTAAAACCGGATTGACACGTAAGGCTAATTAAGTAGCAATGAGAATGACTAGAGAGGTACTTAATATTGTAATTATTAAATAGTTAGACGCGCACAGCTTGAGAAGGAATAACCATTAGCGGAAGAAGTAACCGAGTTCAGGTGAGTTCCTAGCCCCATTTCCGTGTTATGTTTTCGGGCCTGTGTGCATACTCGATGTGATAGTTAATACACATACCTTAAATGGTAATTGTATGCTTTGTATAATTCATGTATGATGGTTTCTTGACGGTGCGTGAACGATCTTCGGATATTGCATGTACCGCCAGGTGGTAGTTAAAGATATGATTGATATATATATATATATGATGTATGAATAATGTATGTACGTTATGTTGGTAGTACGTGAACGATCTTCGGATATTGCACGTACTGCCAGGTTATAAATAAGGATATGAATATTAAATGTAATGTAAGAATGATTGCTTGTCGATACGTGAACGATCTTCGGATATTGCATGTATTGCCAAGAATAGTGATTGTCTCCTTATATGGATATTAAATAATAAATTATGTATAGAGTTCCCTCTACGGATAGTATATACAGTGTTCCTTGAATGGAAAGCGTAGTGTTCCTTTAATGGAAAACACAGTGTTCCTTTAATGGAAAGTATAGTGTTCCTTAAATGGAAAGCGTAGAGTTCCTTCAATGGAAATATATAGGGTGTTCCTTCTATGGAAGTATATAGAGTGTCCTTCTATGGAGAATTTATACAGAGTGTCCTTCTATGGAGAATTTATAGCATGGGCAATAGCCATGGTTCTTTTAATAAATATTATGTAATGTTCCTCTTATGGATATTTATACAAGGTTAAGATATTAATATGTATCTTCGGATATGTATGTATATGAATGAAATTGTATGTATGGTATGATGTATGATTAACTAGAACTTACTCAGCGTAGCTGACTTTTAGTATGCACGCAGGTAAATATGTTTAATGAGCTAGCATGAGGAGGGCACATGGCATCGATTGAACGGCTGACATCTGAAGATGGAAGAAACGTTGTTTTAAATATAATGTTTTGTGTTATGGTATCAAGGTAAAGATTTAATGTTTTGTAAAGAATGCTTTAAGTTGACGTTTCCGCGAAAGTTTTAATTAACTCTGATTGTAAGAACTGCGTTTATGAGTAAATCCGACGTTAAATTAGGGCTACCGGTTCGAGGCCTTGCATGACGGGAATGCTAGTCACTGCATAATTCAACATCCAAACTGATTAAAAAATGGTAAGCACATAAAGCAACAACAAATATAGAAAGTACATCATTCATACAAATAGGAAACACATATATATATATATAAACATGTACAAATGAATGTACAATAATGAGGGTAAAAGTGAAGGGCCACATTTCTTTAATAGACATGCCTTTAAGATTATTTTGACTCAATTTGTTATGTGTCTCTAATCAAACCAACACATAAGTTTCAGTTTCAAAATTCAATTTTGGGTTTTGATTTATTTTGTCTTCCATATTTGTATTTGAAAGTTGGTACCGATTGTTAAGTTTTTTATATATAAATTAAATATGATTTCCAACACTGATTTTTAGTAACAAAAGTAATTAAAGTTTGGTGTGGGAAAGTCTTTGTTGGATGTTAATAAAACCGTTGGTTGTATTTGGGTGGATGTTGGTGTTTTTATGTCTATGGCCATGTACTTGCTAGTAGGGATGAACGTGTTCAGTACCGATTACCAGCACAGATTAGTCACCATCAGTACCGAATCGGTACCGAGTTTTTAATTTTAGGTCCTACAGGCCCAACCAAAGCTAGAAATTGAAAATTTCAGACGAATGCAACAATTATGTAGATGTATGATGTAATCTGAAACAAAAAACAAAAGTGATATCTAACCTAAAACATAGAACATATACCGACTACAAACCTAAAGCAAACGGAGAACACACAAATGAAGACATGTGCTATTTGATTTCATCAAAAACTAAACAACCGGAAGACGCGTGTAGCTTCAAAAACGTACCACCTTATTGATGGTAGCATATGGCTTCAAAAATAGGTAAACTTAGAACTAAAGGCTCAGTTAATGTTTTTTGTTCATATTTGTTTTCTTTTATAATGTGTATGATGTATTACAACAGATTTACCAAACTTTGCAAAATTGTGTTTATATTCATTTATTCTTCATTTAATTATAATAATAATAATATATGTTTACGTATAGGTTAATGTTTACTAAATATAAGAAAAATATGCAATACAAACAATGACAAAACAAAAACCATGGAATTTTGATGTGTTTTTCTTATTTTAGTTTAAATTAATCATGTTCACTGTTGTTTTGAAAAAAATACAACATTTTCTTAAAAGAAGATGAGTACTGTAATTTAGTGGGATGAGAATTGTACCGTTACAGAACCGATAATGGTATCGTACCGATAATGGTACAGAGCCGGACATTTTGGCAATACCAAATATTTCAAATTTTCGGGATTGGTACCGGTGCATACCGGTACCATCCTGAGCTCAAACCTACTTGCTAGTGGCTTAAAAGAAAACAAAACCTATTATGTATGCATCAACGAGGTTGAAAATGTAAAGATAGATCTCAAAGAAACCAATTTAGTGAATATATTTAACGAAAATAGACAAAGCATTTCATCAAACACCTGGTAGACACCCAAAACATCAACAACAAACAGCATTCTCAATATATTATGTCATTACTTCTATTTAACCTTGTATGCATCTCAAACAAATCAGATACACAAAACACTTCATCAAACACTTGCTAAGCATACTAAAGATCAACGAAAGAAAAATAAAAGCTAATATAAAGAATGATGGCTGACCTGAAACATGAGAAGAGGAAGAAGATACCGAGCAACAAAGAGTGAGAAGTGACTTCAATTTGCATGTGTATAGGAATAATAGGAAGAGGTAACACGTCATATAAGAAAAAAATACACGTGTTGTTGTTTGAAGTCTTTTAAAACATAAAAGAAAAAAATGTACCAAGTGCATGAGGAAAAGTACATTCATAGATATAGTAGTGTTTGTGAGTGCATATAAAGATGCATTTTAATTATAATATAAATTTCGTTTTTTACAGCTATAAGTGTTGTATACTTTTTATTTATATAACAATCATTAGAAATTAAAATACAATAGATTACATACAAATAGACGTCATCATAAATAAATAAAGAATATCAGTATGAGTTTCAGGGTCACGCTATTATACAAAAGAGAACAAAATGAGAAAAATGCAAAGAATTAGTGGTCACAAAAAAATACTGCCAAAAAAAATAAAACATTATAAATTAAGATTAAACAAAAAAGTATAAAAAAGTAAAAAGAAAATAAGAATGTTTCTCCCGTCTTTCTCGTTCTAAAAAAAGACACAATATTGAGAAAAAAAGATCATTGTCTTTTTGTTTATCATTGTGTTTTTTGTTTATTTTCGTCATTTATTGTGTGTTTTTTTCTTGATATTGTGTAATATTACTCAACATTGTATTATATCTTGCGATCTATTATGCCTTTTTATATTTATCAATGATTTTTCTTTTATTTTTGTCAGTGTGTCTTTTTTCTCAACATTGTGTCTTTTAGGATTTTTTTTGAACTCGAAAGACGGGGGAAACATTTTAATTTTTTTAAGGAATTTTTTTGTGTGGCCATAAATTCTACTCACACTTCTCATTTCTATCTCTCTTTACATTTTAACTTTTCCCATGAGTTTTATAAAACTTTATGTATATACCTCACAACAAAATAATAATATCAATAAGTAGAAATTTATTTTTTTCATACAATTAACCTGCTAAAATGAAGCATTAATACACAAGGATCAAGGATAAATAAAATTAAGAATTAAAAGTTTTTGGGTATATTATTTAGGTATGTGGTTAAGGTAAATGGGATTGCGGTTTAGAGTAATCAGGTAAGGTATCATCCATCTTATCCAGTTTTTATCACGTGCCAACAAAATCTTTAAGACTAATCCCCGACTTAATGCCCATAAGTAGAGGTGCACAAAAAACCCGAACCCATGACCGGACACGAAAAAAAACTCAAAACCGGTTTTTTTATACACGAGTTTTTAATTCTCGAACCCGTACTTGAACTTACCCGTAAGGTACGGATCGGGTATGCATTTCAGTACCAAACCCGTTCCCAAACCGAACCCAATTTATACCCGGTAATACTTGAAAACCGGCACCGGTTCCATACCCGCAACCGAGTTTTTCCAATACTTGAAACGGTTTTTTCAAATACCCGATCTAAACCCGAAATTACCCGAAATATACCTTTAAAAAGTGCAACCCTCTAAAAAATTCAATTTTTTTACCTGAAAAATACCCGGGAAAAACCCCAAATAAACAAAAATAAGGGTTTTTTTAATACCCGAAAATAGGTTGATCCTAGGAGACCCCCTCCTACGGTGAGACTAGCAGGGTGTGTTTTATTTGATTCTTAGCATGTTAGGAAGCTATGTTAGTACAACACTCTTGGACTGCCATACCATTACTGCTAGCTATACTCGTTGTAGCAACAAGTAGTAGAAGAGCTGGTGCCAGAAGAAACCTTAAACCTTTTGATGTTTCGGGATGAAGCTGGAGCAGCCTTCCGAACATTACCCTTGGCTGGGGGAGCTGTAGAGGTTGCAGGTAGCAACATAACCTTCAGAATGACGAAAGTCCTTGGTACGCTCTACAATGTTGGGATGACTAGGAGTAACTTTAGTGGAAAACAGAGGATGGGGATGAAAAATCTTCAAGATCAAGAATGAAATCCAGGGCACTTATTTCAACAAAACAAAGGAATGTGACGGTCAAAAGCAAGTAGAATAAGAAGATCCAACAAAAACATAACATACCTTTTTTACCAAATAAAATCTTGGGCTCAATATGAGGACAATGCCAATTGGTTCTAAGACCCAAATAAACAAGAAATTCGCCTGGAAAAGTCAAAAGCTTGAAGGTTCTTGAGAAAAGTGGCACCAAACACTTCAACCTTAAGCTCAGAAGGGTTCATAGCAAACTCATGCTTCCTCCACACCGGAGAAAAAGGTAGGACATAATCTGAAACGAAGAAAAACTTATCTTTTCAATTAGATGTAAGACCAATCGTTATAGAGATCAACCCAGTTAAACTGTCACACCCCGAAAAACCATAATGATAATCAGCGGAAGTTTTACTGTTAAACATTTTCGGGCGGTGACAGTTGCCGTTAGCCAATCACAATAACACGACGTTAAATATATAATATTAAACATATTTATTTAAAAAATCAAAGTCTTACATAGTTATTATTATTAAAAACTACAATACGGTCCCATACATAACTTTATTCAAACACCCACGCCTTTTTCCCGCACCCCCTCGCAAAACCGTCATTTACCTGAAAAGCATGTTTGAATAATATTTGGGTTAACACGAATGTTGGTGAATTATTCCCGAGAAAAAACAATTATATAAATATAGACAATTTATATATAAACAACACATGAATATAATAGTGTACGGCTATTATACTCCCAACAGTACCTATCTATACACGGTACCACACAACAACGAAACCCGCATTTTACCTTTTTGCACAAAAAACGTTAGTTGTAAACTAGCTAAGAGTACAATGCGTGTATGACTACCAATTTGATAACTCGAAACGTACCATACTCGAAATATTCCCACTTTTAACCCTACGCGAATGAAAGTGGGGGGCGTCACCACGATAGATCTACCAACATTTCTGTGCAATTACTAATTCGATTAACAGTTATTTAACCAAATTGATTCATCCCACAATAACGACAATTTGTAAAGTATAATGCGTTTTCAAAAAAATATATATAAATAAGAATCTATATATACAATATGATTTTCGGAGGAAAAACTCACTTTGATTTTGGTAAACGTCCAAAGCTCGTGTCCTATATTAGTACACGTTCGTTAATTCTAAGTTCGGGTTTGACCAAAATTGGTTAACTATATATATATAACCTTAATCTAAGAGTTAACACAAGCACACAAACACAATAAAATTACTAACTTATAATTCCATAAATAAACACTTAGAAATATAAACAAGTAATAATTAACCAATTATTATTTTATTTAATATTTTAAATTAAATATTATGATTTATAAAGATTAATCCTGTTTTTTTTGCTGGAGAGTGTTGAAAATTTTAAGTTTTTATTTTAGTTATACTTTTGACTTTATTCTAGTCAGTTTTTGTCGGTTTCGTCAGTTTTAAACTTAAAAACGTATCGGCCATCATTTCGTAAAAACTTTTAGTTTTAATTTGTCAAAAACACTTCTTATATAGTTTTAATCAATTTTTAATAGTTTTTCAATAAAAATGATACATTTTTTATTTTAGTTACCGTTTTCTTAAAAACGTCAATTTTAACGTTTTCGTGTCGGTTTTCGCTACACTAACTGTGTAGGTTCAAGTTTTGTATTCTTTGACTTTTCTTATACATTAACTTATGTTAAATATAAGAATTTTATGACTTTAGTAGCTATTTTAAAATAGTTCCAAAAACTCATGTCCGTTTACGTTAAAAGTCGAACTTTCCGACCCTTAATGTTACCGACAAGCTATTTAAGTCATAATGTCAAAAACAAACCATTTTATACAGCAATTATACACCAAATAACAAGTAATATATAATTGTATTCATTTTTGATCATCTAGCACCAAGTATGCACACAAAATAAATTTTCACCACACATGCTCAAGCCTTAGCTTATGCTTTCAACAACACATTGAGCATGCTATTTATATACTTTCTACATGGTGTTTATGCATCAAACTTTCCAGATCATAACAACCCATAATATGGTCTTAATTCATCCCATCATCATTTAAACAATAACATTCTTAACTCTTTAACAACAAAGTTTTCATAATTAGCAACTCGATTATTTTATCAACTTTTATTCAGTTCAAGCTTTCAAATGCAATCATGTATAAATTATATTTATATCATTCAACTAGTTTGATAGAGAACTCTAACCACTTATTATACAACTTAGTCTTAGATTTTCTATTTATCAATTAACAAAGTTACTATTATTAGCAAGTAGCAATTTAACAATCCTAATAGCAACTCAACAATTTTCATAATAGAGTTTACTAATGCAATTCTAGTCACAAGTCTTTAATTATTTATACAATCTTATATTTACTAATCAAACCAAATTATTAAAAAACTTGCACAAAAGTTTATTTTATTAGTAAGTCTTAACACCAAATTCTAGTTTATTTATCATACCAAGTTTCATGACATCCTAGTATTTCTAGTGGATTTTATTCCATTTTCAATCATTTTATATGTCATCTTTAATCAACACAAAATCAATATAAGACAAGTATTCACTTTATAATCAAATCAAGTATATGGATTATGTGCTCATGTAAGTTAACTTTTAAAATAGTCAAATGACAAAATCTCTACACCACTTTGTCAACCCTTTTACAAGATTCCATTATTATTTACTTTCGCTTTTCAAACTCATTATCGACAGTTACTTAAAAAACTTTTCAAGTAACTTTAATAAATCAACTAAGTGAGTTTCAAGTTTAACAATCATTCTTAACAATTTTAACCAGTTACTAGTTAACCAATGCAAACCATAACCCAAACCATAACCCACGGCTCATGTGGGTATGTTTACCCATAATCCAATTTCAATATTTCAATCTTAAACACACTTACTTTTACTTCTAAAACAATACTCAAACCCATTTATTCAATAAACTCAAGTAAACTTAATATGGACAATTTAAACAAGCTAATATATAACCATAATAAGTCCTATAATCAACTAAACCCATTTCCTACATTTATACACAAACTCACGGCACACACATGAATGCACATAATCACATAAAACTTGCATGCACATCACCAAATATACTAAAATCAAGTCTTAAACAATATATAATAACTAATGTGCCCAATATTAAGGTGAGTTACCTTGGATTTTCGGTTTTGGTGACTAAGGAAATGAAAATGTGTGCTTGAGCTAGCTTGTAATCCCTTCCTTAACTTCCTAATCCTTGTTCTTGCTTAACCTTCCATCAAATCTCCCAATCCAAGTGTTTTGTGTGTATTATCTTTGAAATGGTGAGATGGTGAAGGGGTGGTGGGGGTGGCCGGTTATAGAGGAGAGGAAGAGAGGTATAGATTGATGATTAGGATAGTATAGTGTTGTGTGTTGGTAGATTATGAAGCTTACAAGTAATGTAAACAATCATTGTCATGTATGTATGCTCAATTATCATTGGAGGGTTTGGGAGGTGGGGTTGGGTGTGTGTGTGGGTCTCGGTCGAAAATAGAAGGGGGGAGGGGAAAGGGTTGGTTGATTAATATTATGTATGGTATTGTTTAGATGTTAAGGTTTAACGTAACGCGTAATTTATCTAGCCAAACGAAATCCGTTTTCTATAATTTTTGTCAGGCTTTGAGCGAAACTAGATTACAGTCAATGTCTGCCTATAAACTTAATTTTCTGAAAAACTTGGCGTCGGGTTCTTACGGTGTCCTTTACCGGCTTTTGGTTACTTATTTTATAATTTTCGCGATTCTAACCTTCTAAAATTAAGTTTATATAGTATCTCTAATATCCTAATATAAAATTTAATTTTTTCGAAGTCATCTAGAAACGTTTACGAATTTATTTGTTTCTAAGTCGTTACCCGTGGTCAATCTGTGCAATGTTCGCTACCCGACAAAATTGAACTTTTTCGGGTTCCATATTTAAAAACTTAACTAAAATAAAAGACTTCGGAAAAAATATAATTTATATATATTTATTTTACTAATTAATACGCGATTACGGTTAAGATAATTACCAGATTAGTCTAATTTTTGGCAGTTATCACATAAATAACGGGTTTTCTCAACAGTAAACTAATTCCCGTTCTTGGTAAGTTAGAAGAACCTTCGGTACATCGGAAAAATGGGCTCATAACCAAAAGCACGACATACAACCTCAAAATGTAGTTTCCTAGCAACGCCAACAGGAGCCAATTGGCTCAGACAAACGTTTTGATACTTCAAAACGCTAAGAAAGAATTTAGAAAAGGATACGAAAGGTTGCTTTGAACGAAGTAGCGGGTATAGAGGGGAACCTTTCCTCGAGGATAACTCAAAACGGGAGTGGAAGATTTGGGTAACTCCGGCTTAAGATCAGCTCGGATCCCGTATTCCAAACAAAACCGATCGGGTTCTGTTTGAGTTATTGTGGAAAATTGGGTAGCCATGTCTGCTTTGGAACCCATGATCAGAAGAGGATGTGAAGAATAAAAGGATTTTAATTTTCTTTAAGGGGTTAGGTTGAATGAAATCGTCGGACAAAGGAAGTTACAACTGAATGATAAAAGGCGAAAAAAATGGAGAGTGGCTCACAAGGTGGAAGGTGGAAGGCCAGGATCAAAATTAGGACAGGTGGAAGGCCAGGATCAAAATTAGGCTAGTTGTCACCTCAGGTAGTATGATAACTTCTTGTCATAAAGGACAAATCAATTAGACGTAGCAGGAGGCAACGTCAAACTAAAAGTCACAATAATGATGGATAGGTCACTACGAGAAGCTTCTAGCTTCCACCTAAGTTTCAAACACCGAAGCTATAGGCCATAAGCTCCTAGCTTCCAGACCACATGATAAGGAAAAGATTTTACAGCTCTTGGGCTTAAATAAGCAAGCCCAAAACAGCAACATGAGTATATGCATTGGTCTACGAATAGGCATGCCCTGAGCCTAAAAGCATTAAACACCCATGGGAGCATCATGAAGAAAAAAGAGTTAAGATACAAGCATTCATCATTTCAATCCAAAAACTTCTGACTGGGGGCTGATGATGTGGGTACCCTTACCTACCCTCAAGTTGGGAAAGCTTAGGAATAAAGAAGCAGCAAACATAATCTGCCAGATGGGGAAGCTCGAAAGTTGCCCAGCAAGATTCCCATGTTGACCAAAGGAGCTCTGGCTACAGTAAAACAATAGGAAAAGTCATGACTAACATAAAGCCAGTACCTTCCATAAAGCAAAAGTAATGACATAACAAACAAAGGCAGAACAAAGGTTGCACGAAAATGGCATTACAGGCCTGCACAAGCTAAAAGAAGAGTTGACCCATTTCCCATTGAGATACTTAAGCTTCCCCATAAGAAGCTTCCGTCTACTCATAAAAGGAACATTTCAGCCAGAGGTATTCTCATTCCCATTCACTATATTCTCTCTACTCTGTCTTCATACTTACTCATACAATCTCAGTTTCGTATCATATCACTGATTCTCACACCGGAGGTTGATCGTAGGAGACCCTTTCCTACGGGGAGACTAACCGATTGTGTTTTCTTTGATTCTTAGCAGGTTAGGAAGCTCTATTAGTACAACACTCTTGGACTGCCATACCTTTACTGTTAGCTTATTCGTTGTAGCAACATATATGTTTCATATGTTTCAGTATACATGATGAGCTCGGTCTTGTTCTTGCCATCCTTAGGTCCATCAAACTTTGTTATTTATTTATTTATTTCGACAAACCAAGTTGGCATGCGTTTTTTTGTGTATACATGTAGAAGTGAGTCACTCATTCAGTCAAGTAGTGTTTTTGTGACCAAGAAGACTCAAGTCACCCTCCACAATCTTAACATTTAATGGCAAAGTTAAAAGTAAAAAATGGGTATTATTAGCTTTACTATAAAATTTTAAAACATAAAGACACTGATAATTACAAAAATGTCATAAGTTGTTCTAGCATAAACTTTTATAAAATTATTATTAGTCATTTACTAAAACCTTGGCAATGATATAAATTATTATAGGCAGTATTTGGTATGCATAAATGAGAGACAAAATGAAATGAATCATCATTATAAAGGAATGAAAAAAATAAAATAAAAGGGTGTTTGGTTGGTCAATGAAATGGACTCACCCATTACCATGTTTATTCTATTCCCCCTAAAACACCAAGGTAATAGAATAGAGCCATAGAGGGGGAATTGAATGAACAAGGGAATGAAATAGATCATTACCATTCCTTTGTCTTGTTTGGTTAATGGGAATAGAATGAGTTATTACGTAATGTTGTTTGGTAGCAAAACAAAACCCCATGAATGAAATAAAAATGACACATATACATACCTCAAAATAAAGAAAGTAAACAAAACAATAAAATTTCAATGGAGACGGTAGTGGTGGTGACAATGGTGGAGACAATGATGGTGGTGGTGGCGGACATCAGGTGGTCGTGGAGGTGAAGTGTTAGTGGTAATGGTGTAGGTGGCAGTGGTGGTTGTGGTGGAGGGGTGGTCAGACAATTGTGGCGGCGACGACATCGATGGTAGCTAAATGATGGCGGTTGTGGTGGCAGTGGCGGTGGTGGTAGTTAGGCAGTGGCAACGAAGGTGGTGGTGGTGGCGGCGGCGGCGGTGGTGGTTGTGATTTGGTGTTGTCTAGAGAATAGGGTGAAGAGAAATGAAATGAAAACAAAAAGGGTGGGAATGAGATTCCTTTTTTAATGGTTCTTCTATTCCATAGACCAACCAAACACACATTTTTTTCAATTTTCCACATTGATTCATTCCATTGCCCCTTCCATTTTTGCATACCAAACTCTACCAAAATTCATTCCATCCACCCCCCTCCATTACCAACCGTTGACCTCTCACCACCACCCCCACCCCAATTAACCACTGCCACCAACCACTGATGGCTGGTTAATTTGTATATACTTAAGTTCGTTTATTTCCTAGTTTTAACTGTTTATTGTGGGAACTTCGATACTTCATATATGGTTGTTGTACTTCAGGGTCCTAGATGTTAAAGTAGTTAATTTGGACTTATTGAAGCACGAGATGTAGACCCGGGGCGTTAAACACGCGAAAAGAGAAAAAGATTAATTTATTGTTGATGAGAAGACACATCACGATACGCGATGGGCAAGCCTGAAGACCCATCGCGTATTGCGATGGGATTAAATAATATTGTTGACCATGGTCCATCGTGATACGCGATGGACCCCAAAAGACCCCATCGCGTATCGCGATGGGCGACGAAGACGGGAAAGTTAGGGTTTTAATGTTATTTTTCTTGTGACGACCCTATCATTCAACAGGCACTTCAAGACAGTTTCTAGAGCTAAGAGAGGACAGATCCATCACTCCGAATCATACCGAGATCATATCTATGTTCATTATCATCATAATTGAAGATTCCATGATGTCTAGGCTCGGCTAAATTCTTCGAGTCATACCTGGGATGTGATGTTTGTATCAATTTCAGTTTTATCATGTATTAAGAGCAAACACTTTGTAACTATTATTTGATTAACCTATGAGTATTGATGTTTAGTATTGCTGTGTATTCAGTCGGTGTAGGTTTACGTTGATCAAAATGATTAGTTTGTCTGTTGTTATAATAATTGCTCATAGAATTGTTTTGTCTAGTTTAATCAATGAAGCATGCAATTGCCCTTAGTTGAGTCACATTGGTAGGGATTGTTTCATAACCAGTGCCGTGTGTTAGCGATTGTTGGTGCCTAAGGTTTAGCTCGTTAGTCAGTCTATGTTAATCAGTGATAGTTAATATGTTAGGTTGCATGAGATTACTGTTTGTGTGCATTCTTGAACCCCATGTGTGATTTGCTTTTATTAATTTCTTAAATTTGTTAAAGTGTTTAATTAGTATTAAAACTCAATTTTATTTGCTTGTGTGACCAGCACTACCATTCATACTTCATAATATTAGAACTTGTTTGCATGATTACATTGACCACATACTTCTCGTGTTCGATACCCTACTTACCCTAGCTTCCTTAGGTGATTAGGAACTTGATTTAATTGTTTTTGACTAGATAGCGACAAAACCAATACCAAAAACAGAATCAAAACTAGAACCAAGACCCAAACCCACTACCTGAAAATAATGATTTTATCCCGGACTTCCAAATCTAAAACGACTAACTTCCGTCGTTAAATTCCAACCAACAACTGTACTTGAACAACTCAGCTGCTTTATCCGGAAACCGAAACCGATTTCAAGTTGGGCAATCAGCCCCACATAACACCCCTAGACGCATACAGAAGATGACGATGAAGAAGAAGAAGATGAAGAAGAAGGGGAAGAGAATGATGCGGGTCAAGCTTTTAAAGGTAATAACGAGGAAAATTGGCGAGTTATGTGGAATGTGGGGTTTGAGCCGATAAATGAGGAAAATAATTATTAGGATGAGGAGGTGGATGCACCGGTGAATCAGAGACATGGTTGACTTACGAGGATTGAAAACACTTGAAAGCCTTGTGTAATGGTCAACTGTTGAACTAGTCCGAGGAAGATGATTGGGAATATTTGGAGTTTATGTGTGAGGACTCTTAAGCAGAGGCAGTAGCAGAAAGATGAGACACCAAACTTCTTCCATATCAGTAAAGTCAGTCACAAGTGAAACTGAAAGAATAGTAGAACTAGAACGTGAACTGGCCGGGTACAGAAAGGGGAAAAATAAAGAGGTTGGTAAAGTTGAAGTAAAATTCTCGGTATGTGATGAATGTGTTGAGCTCGGGCATAAGTCAAAATATTGGCTTGAGTTTTTATGATGATGACGAGGAGGAGTCCGAAGTGGTTAATTATGCTTACGAGGATTCCAAGGGTCAAGAGTTCAATTCAAACACTTATCACCCGGGCCTGAGGAATCACCCCGAACTTTCGATACGGAAACGCGGCCTACTCAGTTAAACCCGAATTTTCATGGATCGAACTAGAACAGACAACGGGGAAATTACCGTCAAGGCGGTTATCATCAGTAGGGTTCGTATAATAAAAATTTGGGGGGGGGGGGGGTATACCAGAGACGGTAACCGGGGTAGGAGTTCATATAGTAGTCAGGACCAGCAGAAAGGGTCCTCGGGAAATGTAGATGAGTCGGGCACTCAAAGTTGGATGCATTGCTGAATATTATGACAGATAATCAGGCTGATACAAAGAAACAGTTTGAGTTATGAGATAAATCAGTGGAGGCAATGTCAAGGCAGACTGGTCTGCTCGCAATAGATATGGCAAAGTTGCAGAAGAGTGCGGGTCAACTCCGGAGTGATATCACGGTCAACCCGAACCACTACAGCTCGAGTTCGAAAAAGCACTTTACCAGGTAAGTATTTTAAGAAATGGAAAAAAGTATGATGATAAAGTTGGGGTTCCACCACCATTGGTTGAGGGGGGGTGGTAGAAGACATTGACGAAATTCTCGTCACTGACGACGAGCCGAAACTGGTTAATATAAATGAATCTAATAAAAGTGAAAAAAATATTAATAAACCGGATCCCAAGAGATGACACCAAGAACCCTAAGGACAAGGGGAAGGTGAAAACTGTTCCCTATCCCGATGCTTTGTTGGCGCCATCTAAGGGGAAGATGGCATCCAAAAGGGGCCTACAAGACGAAGAAATGTGGGAAACGTTTAAGCAAGTTAAAATTAATATTCCCCTTGTAGATGCCATAAAACAGATTCCCACCTACGCGAAGTACTTGAAAGAATTGTGCACACAAAAGAGGAGCCATAAGCTTCCCAAACAGATTGATTTTACAGAAAATGTGAGTGCAAATCCTTTCGGGGTGCTCTTCCACCCAAACTACAAGATCCGAGAACACCCATTTTAACCCATTCAAGTGGGTGATTTTAAAATGACACGGACGCTTCTAGACCTTGGAGCTAAGCATCAGTATTTTCCTGGGAAGTTTATACGATTAGTATGATTTCGGTCCGCTTGTCGAGCAGTTGCTACCCACGGTTGTTTTAGATGACCAAACACCGAAACTTCCTCAGGGGATACTGACTGACGTTATCGTCAAGGTGGAAGATTTTACTCTCTAGTTGACTTTTTGGTCCTCGATATTGTTTCGGTTGAAAGGACCAAATAGCCCACGATTATCCTCAGTAGGCCATTTTTGGCCACCTCAAATGCCAACATTATTTTTAGAAATGGTACTGTTGACATGGCATTTGGAAACCGTAATTTGAGGATTAATGTTTTTTCATATGGAAATAATTCTCCCGGTCGACACGAGTGCTTCATGGCTGATGTCATTGACGAGTGCATCCCGCTATACGACCTTGTCGTCAGCACGGATGGCACAACGGAGATGTGTTTTTTATTTGACAGGTTACAGGTGGAAACATATAAGCTGTTGGAAGAGGAGGAAACATAGCTGGAGGTTGCATCTGTGTGAGGAGACCGTCCACCATGGTCAGTTCAGGTGGAATCACTTCCCGAGAAAATAACTACCGGGCTGAAACCGTCACTGTAGGAGGCACCAAAATTCGAGCTGAAGGAGCTCCCAAAGCATTTGAAATATGCTTTCCTTAGTAATGATGAAACTTTACCTGTTATCTTATCTTCTAATTTATCTGTTGAACAGGAAAGTGCTTTGATGGCAGTGTTGATTGCAAACAAGGAAGCAATCGGTGTGGACGATAGCGGATTTGAAGGGAATCAGTCCCTCAATTGCGATGCATAAAATCTTAACAGATCCAGATGTCAAACCCGCACACGATGCTCAGTGGAGGTTGAACCCGAACATGCTAGAAGTGCTGAAGTGGCTAGACGCTGGGATTATTTTTGCCATCTCAGATAGCACACGGTTAAGCCCGACACAGATAGTACCGAAAAAAAGCGGGCATCCAAGTCGTCAAGGATGACTCAAGTAACGAAGTCACCACCCGGGCGGTAACCGTGTGGCGTGCTTGTATTTATTATCGAAAAATGAACGCGACAACATCGAAATATCACTTCTCCGCTTTCGTTTATCGATCAAATTGTTGAAAAGTTATCTGGTCAAAATTTTATTGCTTTTTAGACGGGTATTCCAAGTATAAACGTATAGCTATTCATCCTAAAGATCAGGAGAAGACTACGTTTACATGCCGTATGGCACATTCACATTTAGGCAAATGCCATGTCGGGCTATGTAACCCCCCCCCACCTTTCAAAGGTGCATGATAAGTATTTTTTTCGATATGATGGAGGGGAATCTTTAGAAATTTTCAAGGACGACTTTTCGATTTTCGGCACATCATTCGAGGAATGTTTAAATCAGCTCGAAAGAGTATTTAAAAGATGTGTTGAAAGGAACTTGGTTCTTAGTTGGGAGAAGAGCCATTTTATGGTCCAAGAGGGAATTGTTTTGGGCTTGTCGTGTCAAGTCGTGGTATTGAGGTGGACCAAGCTAAGGTTCAAGTTATTTCCACTCTACCTCAACCCACGAATGCCAGGGAATTAGATCATTTTTGGGGCATTCCGAGTTTTATAGAGGATTTATAAAAGGGTTTAGTGATATCACTAATCCGTTATGTAATTTATTGTTAAAGGATGCCCCGTTTGACTTTAATAAACAATGTTCTAAAGCCATTGACATTTTGAAACTGAAATTTGTTGAAGCCACGATCTTACAATCACCCATTTGAATTTACCTTTTGACATAAAGTGTGATGCAAGTGATTATGAGGTCGGGCCTGTTTCGGGGTCAACGGGTT